>NC_000078.6:77948799-78088799 GCF_000001635.26 Mus musculus | reverse complement strand
GCAACTATGGGTTGTTTTCTAATGTTGCAATAATGCATGAGTGTTCTCTGTTCACATCCTTCCAGAAACTGATGTTACCAATATTCACCAGTGTTTAAGGTTTATTTGTTTGTTTCTACCTTTGGACAAAAATAGTATCTGGTGTGAACTTTTGTTTTCTTCACAAAGTTGCCTAGCTTTGTATCTTAAGTATGTATACCCAAGTACTTGACTGTGCAGCTTATTCACTGTTTGATCTTAATAAATTAACATAATTTCTCTGTGACCCAGTTTCATCATTCCCACTAAAAATGGGGAAATGATAGTTTTTGCCACATAGGATTATCACTGAGGTTGGTTGAGCTCCTGGTCATAGATTTACAACAGTGCCGGGTGCTTAGGGCAGTGTCTGAGCCGTGATGAGCACCAAGTTAGCTAAATGAATGTCTCCAGTAATAATGAATGCCTCCTTACTAGTTACTACTCTTGTTTTGTGACAAAGTACTTGACAAAAAGGAAGTTAGGAGGGAAAGGTTTATCCTGGCTCACAGTTCAAGGGGATACAATGTATCATGGTAGGGAAAGCAGCTGTAGAAATGGAAGACTTCTAGGCACAGAGCATCCATAGTCAGAGAGCAGAAAGTGAGCAGACTAAAACGCCTCAAGGCCAACCCCAGGGACATACTTCCTCCCACATGACTCACCCTTAAAGGTTCCACAACTTCCCCAAACAGTACTACCAGTTGGGGACTAAGTATTCAAATCCATGAACCAGGGGGGAACATTTCACATTTAAATGACCATAATGTTTTCATATGCTCATTAAATATTTGCATTTCTTTTGCTAAATATGAATTCTAGAGTGTTAATATTCAGTGTAAAAAAAAAAGTATGAGGATTTTAAATTTTCCTTAGAAAGCACCGTAACTCCAGATCCCCAACTTCCTTCTTTGATAAGCCCTATGGTTTATAAAGGCCAGATATGTGAGCTTTGCCAAAACATTTGAATGGGAAGGAAAATGCTTTTGGAAAATAGGATCATCGTTTTCTAAATAAAGAACATTCCAGGATTAACTACTAATAATATATTTTAAAATGATGGCATTTTTGTATCCAGTAGACATAACCTTAGCTTACCTAGATAGAAAATTAAATCTATTGCTGGAGAGAGAGGAAGAGGAAGAGGAAGAGGAAGAGGAGGAGGAGCAGGAGAAGGAGCAGGAGGAGGAGCAGAAGGAGCAGGATCAGGAGCAGCAGCAGGAGGAGAAGGAGGAGGAGGAGAAGTGGTTGTGGTGGTGTTTGTGTTTAGAAGGCTATTTAATTGCAAGGAGGTTAATTACCATGAATGAAAAGTAGTCATTTGGTGTCTTGGGCTCCAGGTAGCTTAGCCTTCTCTGTTGAGATTGCTAACCACATCTCTCTTCTCCATGGGTTGTTTTTCACTTGGATTTGTCCTCGACAAGCACTCTTGTATTATTTATCAGACACATAAATCTGAAAACATCCAGCATCAGGCTCCCTTAAATGTCAGAGGCAACTATTTCTTGTCTTCTTCCTCTTGGCTTTTATTAGCGACATACCTTTTTATGTTTCCCGCCCCACCACACACACACCTCCCTTATCTTCTATACAATGAAAGATAGATGCTCTTTGATCAGATTTATTTTTATCTGTTTCAGTTAAATTAAAAATTGAGGAGTTATAGTCTATTTTAGAAAGATGCCAGATGCAACTTGTGTGTGTTTGTGTGTACATGTGTGTTCATGCGGTGTGCGCATGTGCGTGTGTGTGTGTGTGTGTGTGTGTGTGTTGGGAGAGGGAGAATAGAATAGAAGATGAAATATAAGAGATGAAAGGAAGGTATGGTGTCTCATTTCCCTGTTGCTGTGATAAAATATTCTGACAAAATAAACCTAAGTGAGAAAGAGTTTTATTCTGGCTCATGGTTCAAAAGTGTTGAGGGTATGAGGTCCTTGTGCACACAGATAAGTACTAGGAGAACCAGGAAAGTTAAACACACAGGCTTTTCTCTTCAAAGTCAGGAGATGTTCATGTGTTTTCCACTCAGAGGACTGAGAATGGATGTGGTCTCTAACCTGATGAACGTCGCTATCTGTAGGGCCAGGCTTCACCCCACCCCACCAGACTTTTCTGTTTGTTTATCCTAGACGTTCCCCCTAGACCTCGAGCATTGCTTCTCAGTCAATAAAATTCATCCTTATAAGAGATGTCGAATACATTTTACAACAGCCTACGTGACCTCTGTGCTATCTCGGGGCCAGGTCAATTCCAACGCTCATTGACATTGCTTACCTCAGTCATGCTTCCTAAACCCTTATGTTGAGCATGTTTCTGAATCCATCTTTATGGACGAGGCCATGTGTACTTTGTAAAGAGTTCAATGTAAATGCTTAAGCTTTGTTGTACACACAGGACCGAGTTGATTATCACCCGGAAACTTTTTTTTTTTCCTTCCAAAATTGTGCTATGCTTAAATATAGCTAAAATAAGCTGCCTGGTGTCAGACTCTGGAAGTTTGAACTAGCCTAGCTAACTATGCCATGCCTCACAGAGATAGTGGCCTTGCCAGCCCTGGTAGTGACCTTGAAGCCGCTGGTCACGTGGCATCCAGTCAGGAACAGAGACTAATGAGTGAATGTCAGTACTCAGTTCCCTTTCTCCATTTACATAGTCCAGGATCCCATCCAGGGAATGGCACCACCCGCAGTGTGCAAGTCTTCCCACCAAAAGTCAATCAAGATATGTCTGCACAGGCATACCCTGAGGTCCTGATTTTAGACCCTGTCAAGTTGGAAACACTAATCATCACAAAACATAGGATTTCTGAACTATACCCCATCACATCTGTATACTATTTTTAGGTAGCATCACAACGATTTTCTTGACTCTTAGAAACAATGGCAAATAATGGGAATGTTTACAGTAACATACACCCTGTGCAGTCTCAGTTGTAAGCATCCTGATTTCTTATCATCAACTTCAACTTTTTGATTCCATTTTTTTGTTGTTGTTGTTTTAGTATCTAGACACCAACAGTTCTTCTCCCTCACATCCAGTCTCTTATTCCCTTCATATTTGCACCGTTCTTTGCTGTCCTTCATGTCTTTACCTCCCATTTGCAACAGACTGTCTTAGTCTAACTGGGCTGCTAAAACCAAATACTTTACTCTGTCATTACTCTGTCATTACCACCTGCACAAAAGCAGGTTGTAGTCAGTATACCATCTTTCAAAGATATTCAATATTGGCGCTGATTATAAGCTTTATAAACACATCCATAAGGGGAATGGTATGAGAACAGGTATAAAAGACAACGTTGGCCCCTTTCCTGTAGGAAAGTACAAAACATTTAAAAATTTCAAAGCCAAAATTGGTGATACAGTAAACAGACATTCTGTAAAATAGCACAACAGAATGTTAATTAGTGTATTTAGAGCTGGATAGACTCTAGCACGTGAAGAAACAGGAGACATCAACCAGGTTTCTGTTTAAAAATCAATAAAATGAATGTTGATAGGCTACCATCTATTTGTAAGTTTAAATCATTTAACTTTTCTACAGATAATATTAAAGATTAAAGTTACATCAGGGATCATATAGCTTATAATTTTCAACTCCCAAGAAAGTACAAAAAAAGGTAGTATGCCGATCTTTACAAGTGAAAGTCTTTAAACCATTAATAAAGCATGCACTTTGCCTCAGGATGCTGAACACTCCTGCATCTTCAACTTCCTGAGCTGTGTCCTCAGCACAGAAAGGATTTGCTGGGAAGGTACAGGAAAAGGGGGCATCACAGTGAGTGGTTACATCAGCCTGGGTCACACTGGCATCTCTCATCTGAAACGCTGGAGTGCATAGTTCATGGTTCACAGACCTGCCTGGCTGTCAGCTCTGATGCTGAGTACCTTTGAGTTGTATTCAGCTACCCCTCCAAGCAGGTTATATTCTCTGTTCCTGCGTCTGCATCGTTCAAGAACAGGTCTACCATCCGGGAATGTGGTTTTGAGACCCAAAGCACCTGAGCAGTAGAGATGTGTGTAATGCCGTTCTCATGATGTCTGTTACTTTCAAGAAACAAGATCCTTGGCTGTTAAAAGGTTGATAGACATTGTTTAAGTTGAAGGAGCCTGAAGGCGGTAGCCTTCTCATGCTCAGGCATACAGCTCACCAAATGGCTTCATGGCAGGGAACAGCAGGGCATCTGTTATGCTAGCTAGGGACTATGGTGTGGGAAGCCACATGTGCCGTTGCAGGGTGGCGCTGGCTACCGCTGGCCACCACGCATACATAGGCAGTAAAGTTTTTTTTGCCAAGATGAGGTTTTGAGAATTAAGCAATCAGATGAGAGAGAAGTTAACCAATCAGATGAGAGACAAGTTAACCAATTAGATGAGAGAGAAGTTAACCAATCAGATGTAGGCATGCAAATGAGGTGGTAAGCATAACCCATGCATAACCAATCCGGTGTGAGACACGCCTCTCCTAGGCCTATATAAGCAGCACCAGTTCTGGGCTTGGGGTCTCTTCGCCTCTGCAATCAAGCTCTCCCAATAAACATGTGCGGAAGGATCGCGTTGCAGCGTCATTCTTGCTGGCAAGTCAGGGCGCAAGCAAGACTATGGTGCTTCCTGGGAATAAAGTTATCTCAGTTTTCACTACACTTTGGATACTTTGCTCTGAGAGCCACTGTGGCTTCCCTGTTCTTACCTGGTTTCTGTGTTTGTATATCAACAGAGGCAGCTTCTTGTGGTGAGTTCATTGCTCTAGGGACGGGATGTTATTTTAGACATTGGGTGTGATAATCACTATCTCAAAAAAAAAAAAAAAAAAAAAAAGCCTCCCTTCCTCTGATCCCAAATCACCATTCAGCCACTTCTCTACGTGCATAGTCTCATTATAGTAGCTCTGAAAGAATTGCATCTGTCTTGCTGATTCTCTCTGCTGCTCATTTTCTCCTGCGCCCACCCCTTCTGATTTTCCCTTCCCTATGCAACCACCCATCAGGCAATAGTACCACCTCATCCCTGTTAAAATTGATGTGGTCATCTCTGCTGCTGTTTCTTTCTTGGTACACATACAGCACATTAGGAAACTTCTAAGATAGCATCTTTTCAAAAGTTGGAGGTGTTACCTTTGGCAACTGCCATTAATTAACCTCCACAAGTCTGTTAATTATCCTAGCCATCACCATCCCTCATCTGCACTCATTGACTTGGGAATTGTTCTCTGTGCTTCTACCCTCAGTCCAATCCCCAATATACACCCCACAGAAAAATCGTTTAAAAGTATAGATCTTCTTCCATCATACCTTTGCACAAATACCTAGACTCTTCTCGTTCTAAGCAAATTCAAAATCCATAGATTTTTCACTGTTGCCAGGGAGCTTCCACACCATCTAGCCCTTGGGCACTTCCTTAATCCCAGGATCACCATAGTCCCCCTCCTCTCACTGCTCAAAGCTGGTGATCACTTGCTTCTTTTTTGACTATACCAAACATTCTCCAACCTAATGGATTTTGTTCCTGTTTCACTCTTTGCTTGGGACATGCTGTTCCCCCACATCTAAATAACTTGTATGTCAGCTGAAGTGCTCTGTCATGACAGAGGCCCCCAAACCGTGCTGTGTAATATGGCTACCCATTTCACCTGTGCTCTCAAGCCTGCTTTATATTTATGTTACTCAGCACCACCTGACATGTTTGTTTGTTTGTTTGTTTGTTTATTGACAAGCCTCCACGAGAACAGGACCATTGATTGATTTCTAATTTTTACTTCTAGTTATCTGAGCACAGGGACAATGCCTGCAATCATAATGAACTGACGCTGAACCCAATCAGCCTGGCTGCTGAGCCTATAGCTTGCTAGTCTGCACAGCCTTAGGCACGTCTCAGGAGTGGCTGGGTGATGGTTTAGTTGCTGACCTGAGCTAGATAACAAAGGCTAGAGAACAAGTGGAGGAAATACAAGCTTGAAGATGGCAGTGGCATAGGTTGCGCCAGAAAGAAGTACTTCCAGATGGGGTCAAGATGTTCTTTGTGCCTCTTTTTGGTTGGCTTGGGTTCTCTGTGTAGTTACTCTTACAACAGCATGAAGTGGAGGGCTATTTACAGTGAGTTGTCTAGTTCTGCTAGTCTTACGGTACGTGAGCCGGTACTCATTTTCATGATTGCTGCTGAATTTCAGATTAGACATCTTTAATGAGTTACCATCTGAGTCAAAATGTTCAAATTTTGTACCTGGCTAAAATCACCACAGGCTATTGGGTGTTCTGATTTTGAAAAGGAAGCAGATGTTTACAGTGTCCTCTGCTTGAGAAAAGAACAAGTTAGTCCCGGGTCATTTTCAATTAGATTTCACAGCATTCTGAATCCTTATGCAAACAGATAAGTTTTGTAGGCAGCATATTTCCAGTCAGAAACTTAGACAACCAGACCAGGCAACCAGCCATCTGGTCTCTCTAATGTTTCCAAAACTGATTTAGGATTAGTTAAGGTTGATTATGTCAATGTAATTGGGAGTCAATGTAATTTCTGTGTAGATATCAAAGGTCTTGCCATACTACCTTTGACCTGAACATCAACAAACCTTTGTTTGCATGGTGGGTTACAGCTGATGAAGTATGACACCTGATACTAAGTTTGCATTTCTTTTCATTTCTTTTTCTTTTTATTATTATTATCAAAGGCCAGGGCTAAATTATTACAAGTTGATTTTCCCCTTTGTCTGTTTAAAATAGCATGACAGCTTTGAGTCCTTTATTTACACAGACTAACTAAACAGTAGTTCAAAAATATGAAATTAGCTGAGTTAGACAACCAATTCATAGACATGGCTTTTGGATATTAAGACTATAGACAACAAAAGCAGGTTTTCTAAAGCCAAGCAACTTAGTGGATAATTCCAAATACGTGTTTTTCTTATATTAATGCTATTGTAAATTTGAAAACTCATCTTAGAAGCACTTAGATGGTTGTGATAATGAATAAGGAGAAAAGAATCAAGAACCAGGTAAGAAAGTTCCTACAGATTTGGCTTGAAATTTTTCCTGCTAGATATAGTCTAACTGACTAACCAGAGTTTTGGAAACAGCAAAGTTAGCTATCTTATTTTCAGTTCTCAATTAAAAGGTATAGTCCCCATACAATGATTCTTGATTTAAGATGTTGGGTAAATGATCTTAACCTCTGTGTGCCATTTGCAATCTGACGTTCTTTGGCTCCATCTCTCCAGGTAGGTGACTTGGGAAAACAGTTGATAGCAATGCCTAGGAAGTGCAGTGCTATATAAATGTCAAAATCAATGACCACAGAGAGTGGGAGGGAAGGTAGGCTGCCTTCTTTGCCTAACAGTGCTGTGTGCGGTTTGACCTCTGGGAAAGTCATCTCGTTTGTGAGTGTCTGAGCATGTGTGCATACACTTAAGCTCTCATAGACTATAGACTTGATCATTTCTCAAGTCAGGTTTTGTCTTTATCTCAGTACCGTAGGGAGTTTATAACTGTCGAGTCAATAACATTTAAATTTGTAAGATAAAGGCAGGTTTTTTTTTTCCTTCTTCATCTGGGTTTAGATACATAGATAGATGGAAACATGGAGTTTTCCTTGTCATTAACCAACTTTAAAGGCAACTTCAGTGTAATAAGCTGTAGCTGAGTGCTCCCAGCCCAGTCAGCCTCTCTCTGCTGGAACATAGGCAGGAGTAATTCACTCTCAGCAGGAAGCAGAAAGGGCATGCACTATTTTCCTAAAAATCCAAAGTAAAAGCCCCATGTGACAGGCAATGACATCTCCCTCCCCACCCTGAATGGCACTTTCATAGCAAGTCTGTGGAGAACAAGTCTCTCAACTGTTGTGTGTTACTGTGTGGATTCAGTTACTGGAGGGATTAATCCTGGAATAGCTGTGGCTCCCCTCCCAGCAAGATCTCATCCTAATTTTGCATTCAAGTGTTACTTCCTGGAAAAAAAAGGTCCCAAACCGATTAGGAAGTACAAAGTTAATTGTAGCCAAGTCCCAAATATTAGAAGAAACCAGGATCTAGTTTCTTTTTCTTTTTTTTTTTTTTTTAATGAAAAGTCATCATTTGAGAAAACTCAGTTCTCCTTTGAGATCCTAAGTGGACTGTATGATTTTTGGTTCTTTCAAATTCTGCTATAGTTGATTTCATTCTATGTAAACTACTGGGAGCCGCACAAACAGAAGTGCATAGAACCCCCTTATTTCTGAAATGTTGTCAAATGTAAGAGAAGACTTCTCTGGCAGGGGCATGGCAATGCTTGGCAACATCCTCACTGCAGAATACATCTGGGCTCGTGCACAACCTTGAGTCTACACAAGATATTGTCTGTTGCACTAAATTCTGCTTGAGACAAACATTTCATACATTATTCCTTTTTGCCTGGCTCTTGGCCTTGGAGAGAGCATGAAGAAAGATGTTTAATTGCATGCACGTTTGTTGCAATGCAGAGTCTACTCTGTCTGTACTTGGCCCCATCCTTTGTTGTGCCTCCTCTTTTCTAAAGACAACCTTGCATGTCTTTGTCCCTGTGGCATTTCTCATCTTGCACCTGTCACCTGTGATCAGGAAAAAACTCCTCTGCTTTCACCTGCCATTCAAAAGCTGGCAAAACAGTTAAAAGTCTCTCCTTTTACTCTTCTTGGAGCATCTACTACCCTCAAGACAGTCTTTATACAAATCTCACTGCTTTCCCAAGCTCTGGAGGAGAAAGCGCTCTACAAGAAACCGTGTAAAATGACTGACGTGTGCTTACTCCTGAGGCCTTCCTGTTTTTTCTTTCCTTTATAGCTGCCTGGTTCGTCACTTCTGAATGTGAGTGGAGATCAGGTCTAATAATATACATCGTATAATATTGTTGCCAGCATTCAGTGTGTTGCCTTTTATAAGGAGTAAGAACAGTGGAACTATTTTTGGCACAAGTTGGGCACTTGTGATGAAAAACGGAAGAAGGAGGCAGCATTTTTCTTGAGTCTTTAAAGGCCAGGAAGCACTCAGGGATCCAGGCTTTTCCTCTCATTTATAGCCCTTCCCCCTCTCTCCTACTTTGTGTATTACTTGGTTTATTTCAACACAAGGAGAAAATTCTATTTCCATTTGTGTGTATTCTCCTAGGTGTGGACCGAAGACGTGGCCTCTAGAAGTTTTGATAGAGCCATCTTTTAATGAGCTCTTTGATCGTCTTCGATTATTAGGGAAGTTTCCAGACAACCCCAAATAAGCACACTCAGCAGAAGCAGCCTTTAGACTTAATGTGTCTTCCACCCAGGGAAACCATTAGGCACACTCTTGCACCTCTTCCATAAAATCAGATCCTGTCTCTGGCCTGGGCTTGATGAACTGATATTAGTTCTCTTAACTTGCTTACTCGTTGATTCATTTAGTTTAGTTTTTACCCAAATGAAGCAGATGTGGCTCAAGTTTTGCTGAAGTTGACTGAAACAAAATACAAATTCAGTAACTCTTCAGAGGCCCATGGTGCCTGCCGAGTGTGAAGGGTGGGGGAGCAGGATCTCTCACAAGCCTGTCTCTTCCTGCTATTCACGTCTATGTTTCTCACAGTTAACAAGCTCCAGTGTTGATCTCAGCTGCAGCTTGGAGGGTGATGCATGTGACTAGGACAAGGACTGCCAGGCTGTGGCTGGTGTAGCGGGAAGGGAGCCATGATCCACTGAGCAGCAGAGAGATGAATGTTTATTTCAAAGTTCACCAATGAAAAGCTCGATAGCATGGGACTGCATCTGAGTTAAACTGAGGAGGAAACAAGAAGCACAGATAGGAAGTATCAAGTGTAGTTATATACCTTTTACTTAAAATGATCTCTTTTGAACATCTTGTTCATGCTGCTAGGCGACGAGACATAATAATGGAGGAGTTTCTGATGCAGGGCACTTCCTGGAAAAGAAACAAACCAGGTCGCACACTGCCAAATAATTTTCTAAACAGTATCTTGGCAAGGGCTTTTTTTTTTTTTAAATCTAGATGGTAGAAGAATGATAACATTTAAGCAGCTCAGAGCCCTTGACAACGATCTAACTGATAACAGAGAATTCACACAAAGGTCTGGGAAGCAGAGATGGCTGTGAATAGGTTGGCCTGGGGAGGAGATAATGAGAAGAGCTAACAGATGCTCGCATGGGTATTCCTACATAGAGCATCTCTCGGGATCCCTGAAAGGGAGGCCTGGTTATCTTCATTGTATGGATTGTACATCAGACTATCAGAGAAGAAAAGCAATTTTTTTCAAGGCTTTCTTGTTCACCAGGGGTAGAGCTGAGATTTGCACTAGTCAATCAAATCCTTTCCTCTGTGCCCCTTTGCCTTGGGCTGGTCCAGACAGATATACGCAATTTATCTATAAAGTAGGGAAGCTTAGGGAGAGTTTTGGACCTTGGGGATGCAGCTGAGGAGAGGGTAAGGTGAATAAACACGATTCCTCACCCTGCAGCCCACCCTGCGGTAATGTCTGTGAAGAGGGGACCAGTGGCAACATGATCACCCAGCCTACATTCATAAGCCCAAGCCTGACACCAAATGAATGCTCTTTTCAGTACGCTTTAGCAATAAAATATTTTATTCCACAGCTGGAATAAAAGATAATAGGTCTTAAAATGGGAAAGCATAACACATTGTGAATCAGTCTGTTAATGTATGAGAGGACTGTGGCAGGGAAGTGCTTAAAGGCCAGGCCCTTGAGGTGTCCTGAGAGAAACTGAGCATAATCACATCCATCCTCCTGCTTCTAGCCCAGGATGTGTGCCCTCTCCTCCCTACCAGTCACATGCTTACGCACATTGTACACAACCAAAGTCTCCTGGGAGGCAGTTCCTGGCCTTTTGGATGGCCCCACTTGCTCTGCAAAGTCAGGACTAGTTGTGTTAGCTTTCTCTAGCTTGTCATGAGCAACACTGCTTTCCATTTTCCAACTCCTGGAGAGCCTCCCTCCCTGCACTTCCTCCTCCAGGCTTGCTAGGCCAGTTTGAGGATGTATGCCTACCACAGGTAGACCATGATGATTCTTGCTGAGCTGAGGTTTTGTCACCCTGTCTAGGCTTGATGTCTACTAGTTCGGTTGTGTCTGGTCCTGAGTTTCTACCATTCCTGACCACTGGCTTACTTCCATGGACTCTCTTCCAACTCTGAACAACCTCTATCTGCCAGGAGCTTCCCAGATGCAGCTTTTACAAGGGTCTAATGTTTCCTTCTTAATCCCACTATAATTAACTTGGGACCCTGCCATTATTGCTTTGGCCTGGCTCGTCATTCCTTCCTGCTGGTGACGACTTAACTGATATTGCAGTGCAGTTCCTGGCAAGACGTCTAACGGAAGGGTCATGACCTTTTCTAGTGCTCACATGTGCCAGACTGATCAGTTACTCTCACCAGGAATGTAAATTTTATACAGGTTGACCCCAGGATAAAAAGTGGTTGGAGATCATTTTACCTTCAGTGACTCTTCACTAGTCGTCAGGACTTCAGGCTATTGTCCATGTGTTAATATTGGTGCGTACTGAAAAGAAATGTTTTGGACGCACAGTATGGTAAACTCAGTAAAAGCCATTAGTCTCTTGGGAAAATGATGCTGGAGGAACTCGAGAGGTGATAGGTTTACCAATACCAGCTAGTACATGTGAGAGCACAAATAGACTCAGAAGAGACTCAGTATGTTCCGTCACTTAACCATGGGCAGAGCTCATTAGTCACCAAAGCTCACGTGGAACTCATCCTTGCCATTTCCCACAAAATGCTCTGAGAAGATCAATTTTCAGAGCTGTTCTGGAAGACGTGTCTGCCACCATAGAGATTCTCCTGGTTGTGATGGGATGCTAATCAGTGAGGGTTTGCATGCAGGAGAGGAGGGAACTTTGCCCACCATAAAGAGTAATATGGGGGCAGTGGTGGTGCATGCCTTTAGTCCCAGCGCTTGGGAGGCAGAGGCAGGCAGATTTCTGAGTTCGAGACCAGCCTGGTCTACAGAGTGAGTTCCAAGACAGCCAGGGCTACACAGAGAAATCCTGTGTCGAAAAACAAGAGAGAGAGAGAGAGAGAGAGAGAGAGAGAGAGAGAGAGAGAGAGAGAGAGAGAGAGAGAAAGAGAGAGAGAGAGAGACAGAGAGAGACAGAGAGAGAGATAGAGAGACAGAGACAGAGAGAGACAGAGACAGAGAGAGACAGAGACAGAGAGACAGAGACAGAGAGACAGAGACAGAGAGACAGAGACAGAGAGACAGAGACAGAGAGAGAAATATGGGGTCCTGTTTGATTCACTTTATTGAATCCAGAAAGTATGGTTGCCTATAGATCTGGGTTTGAGACCCTCTGTACTATGGGTACTTCATGGGCTGTTGAGGGTCAAGAGCAAACTCCTCTTCTTTAGGATGGAGTTGAAAAGCAACTTAGAACCTTCCAGTGCACCTAATGCCTCTCAGTGATTTTTCAGGCCTTTCAGCTACGGCCATAATTTCTACAGTTTGCGGTGTCTAAGCAGGAAATGTGTACCAGCACAGGCAACCTGCTCATTCTGGCCCTGGCCTCATGATTTTGCTAAAAGGTACATAAAAGGTACATATAGGTACATATAGCCTCGAAGGCCCGTCAGCTTCTTTTCCCTTAGCAATTTGGGCAGGCTTCCCGGGCAGGGAGAAGACTGCTGAGTTACATCAGACATAAATGAATCAATACAAACCAATTCCTTCACAAAAGCAAACCTAATTAGTCACACTGCTGCTGCTAGAATCAACGACTTCTCCATCCTAGCGGCTAACGTATTCCAATCCCTGCATACAACTCATTCTGACTTCTATTAATGGAAAAACACATGTCCACTTTGTTATTGTCAAGTTTCTAAGCCTTGCCAAGTTTGTTTTATAAAGCACAACCGGTAATAGAAACTTTATTATGGTCTTAGGAGGGTTTCCATAGTTTGGAGAAAAGTCAGGCTGTGTTACGAGATAGAACTCACAGAGGGTTACAATGCCATCCCAGGGAGTGTCTTACTTGTCTGCTTTGCAACAGGGAGATGCAGAACTGCTGGGTGGAAACAAGGGATCACTAGGAAGGGTTGCAACCAACTACACTCTAGTTAGAACATGCAGTTCCCATATGCCTTTCCTCCTGTGTTGTGTCACTGCAGGGCACAAGGTGACAGCAGTTGAGTGAAATGGGAGTGGACTATCTATGGTGGGTGCTTCTGCAGAGAGCTGAGTGCTTGGCTTTCCAGTCAAGCTGTCCAGTTTCACAGCCTTGTTCTGTCACAAGACACACGAGCAGCCTTAGATGGGTGCATGTGCTTGAGTGTGTGTGTGTGTGTGTGTCCGTGTCTGTGTGTGTGTGTGTGTGAATATGTGGCCATCACTTTTGAGTGTCTTCCTCAATAGTTCTCCACCTTGTTTTTTGAAGTAGGGTCTCTCACTGAATCTAGAATTTGTTGATTTTCCACTCTACTGTCTGCCCTTTAAGCCCTAGAGAGTTTCCTGTCTCCCCTTCTCAGAGCTGGGCTCAATGCACCACCTGACCCTGGCTTTTTACATCAGTGCTGACCCAAATTCACTTAAAAGGAGAAAACTGGAGAAAGGGTAACAGCAAAACCTTTGAGTGTCTTATCAAGATCCTTCCTCAGAGGAACCTGGCCACCCCTTCATTCAAGGGGTTCCGGATCTGCAAACTGTCTCAAGTCTGGAAATTGATTCACTGGCCGAGATTGCTGTTTACCACGATCTAATGTAGCCTTTCTTTCATTTGTTTGAGAATTTTTCTGCTTATACAGATCAAACAAATATGCAGTAGGCTTCCTATGTATTTCATTCCTGGAAACACCATGATTGATTAGCCAGTACCAAAGGTCCAACCGAACTTAAACACTTTAGTGACTGAGACATCTCTCCCACCCCTACTTTACTCTTCAAGCTTCCATTTCCTTACCTGCAAAAGGAATGATGTTAATTCTATATTTCCTGGGATCTAGGATGTCACCATTATTCTACGTATAACTATGGTAGAAATATTGCTGACGATTAAATTATGATAACATTGATTGTAAAACTAATCAACTTTAGAGATGTTAGAATATAAAAAGAATGAAACCCACAACATATTGGCGTTGAGGGAACAGCACTCACTCACGGTGCCGATGTGAAGTGAGGTAATTCGCACACATGCCTACCATTCTGTCTGCCACTCAGTAAATGCTAAGAAATGATTACTACTATTCCTGTTGGCAGAAGGTGGTGATTTGGGTAATTTCAGCAAATCGTTTAACCCTCTGTGGTTTATTTTCTTCATCTTTAAAATGATTGGGTAACCATATGGTCCTGCCACCCAGAATTAGGAAGAAAAACTAATTAAGGAACATTTTTAGGTTCTTAGCAATTCTAAACGGGAGGCACTGTCAACTGCTTCTGTTACTCACCTTCCGTGTCTGAGGACTGAGAAGGAACACATTCTGTTTGTTTTTTTCTAACTTGAAGCATTTGCCTTTCTATTATAATTATTGAAAAATATTTAAAATTTTATTCTAGCCTCAATGAAATTGATTTTTCATTAATTATTTGTTTAAAAAATTTGTCTTAATATACCCTTTGTTGGGTAAGCCTAAAGAATAATAATTGGTTGCAATGTTTATCACATGTGTGAACCTCTACAACTCTTAAATGATTGATGGGGTTAATCTCCATCGCATCAGTTGAGTGATAAAGAGAAAGTAGGTTTCAAGTTATTGCAAATATTTGTTAAATGCAAGGGAGCTGGAGCCCTTCAGCCCAGCACTGGGGCTGCAGAAGTAGGAGTTCAAACCTGCCTTGAACTATACAGTAAATAAGTTTGGACCACATGAGATCCCATCTCAAAAAAAAAAAACCTCAAAGTCAGCGATTATGCACACACGTGTACGCATACATGCATGTTCATGTAAGAGATGCATTTAAAGCAAGTCTCAGTCACTGGTTTCACAGACTCCTATGTTAGATGCCCCTTGGATGGCAAAACTATTTAACTTTCTGTTGCTGAGTCTTTAGTATGACTTGGGTTATAGAGATGCCAAGAAATTTAATACCAAAGTTTTGCCTTTAAAACATATCTATTCCAACAAGAAATAACAACACATTGTTTACTACAGAGGTGACATGGGGTTCCTAGCACGCACAGCCAGTTTTACCTGGCTAAGCAAAGGAAGGCTTTAAAGGTGTGATTTTAAAACTAAGAGGCTGGAAAAATACATTGCCTGGGAAGAAAACTATGTTTGCAAAGCCATGTAATGTTTCATGAAGAAATATAATAACAATGGTGCAGTGCCCATTGTGTGTGTGTATGATGAGATGGCGGGGGGGGGGGGGGTCTGGCACACACTGCTTAGGTGTTTATTGGGATCCTTGTCATTTTAATTATCAAATTGTGAGTTGTTTGTAGCAGAAGTAGCTGCTTTTCTATGTCAGTGACTCTGCCCAGTTCCAGTGAGGCACTTCTGAAATCAGTGATGGTCGCATTTGGCATACTCCACGGGCTGGTGAAGCTGTGGACCGCAACTAACCTCTGAAATGGCTTCCCTGTATTAAATGGGATATCTTTCTCCCCCAGATTTTGTGTGGGAGGCTTACACATTTGGTTTGGTAATGAGTTTGCTTTTTGAGCCAAAGAAGAGAAGAGAATGAAGCAAGAGAAGGCGTGAGAGGCAATCATAGAAACTTGGAGGTTCAGATCCTCCAAAATGAAAAGGGAGCCTTCGTTTCCGCAGAAACAAGAGAGAAACAACTAACAATCTCAAAGCTCATTACGATTTAACTTTGAGATAGCACAAAATGACAGTAATGCGACTGCTGAAGCCTGTTCGAGCCATCAGCAGGACAAAGGAGTAGAAATGGAGCATCTTTGAAGCAGCAGGAAGATAACCTCCTCTGTGGCAGGCTGTGCATACATTAGGGCAAGGGTGCACTGCTAAACGCCACCCATTCTCACTAAAACATCCATCTCCATTTCTGTGGCAAGTGATTGAAAATCCTTGTTGTGTATTTACTTGAACAAAATTCTTGGAACCTCTTAAGACATTGGCTTTCTGTAGAAGAATGCAAATCGATGTTGGCAGTGGCATTAGACACGGGGTGGGGAAGTGGGAGGTTGGTGGGGGTGATGATCTGAAGGGACATGGAGTAGCAGCTCATTTTTTTCCCCCTGAAGAGAACATTTCCTTTTGTTCAGGGTGTCATAGACAAATGGAAACTAGAAGCATCTGCATGCTCCATTTTCCTCACTACAAGTCTGTTATTAAGATGATGGCTATTGCCATCTTTCTTTCAGTTGTCTATCTAAGAAGTAAAAATTATCCTAAGCAACACAATGTGAGACCGAAGTCTGAATGGAAGTGCCAGACATCGGCATTTGTCTATATTATTTCAGAAGCTGGGAATATTATAGTTTAATCTTGAGTATCAGAAGAAGACATTAGTCTTCAAAATCATTTCATTCAACTCTTTCAATCTACACCATCTGAAGAAAGGAGTTTTAAAGGCATCAATGGCTCTGAAAAAGTTTTAAATTTTAAACCAACCAAACCGGTTCACTAAAAAGCACTCCAAAGTGACACCCAGAGTCAAGTGCAGCGTCGCAAAGCAAAGCCACAATCTACAAATGCTACCTGATTAGCTCAGGTCGGCTTGAATTCAGATGAGGGCATGGAGCCCTGGAGGACACGCAGAGGAGAGAAGCTGTGCTCTTCAGCTTTCAAACTCTTGAGCCAAGCACCTAGCTTTTGGTTTTATGACTTTGTGTGAATGTGTGCATGTGTATAGACCAGAGGTCAACATCAAATGCCTTTTTCAATTGTTCTCCATGTTATCTTTTTAAACATTGAACTTGATGATGCTCACAAATTATGTTTATTTGCTGGGCAGGGAATTATGGGGGTCCACGTGACAGGGTTACAGCTACACATGACCATGATGAACTGGGGGTTTTGTTGTTGTTTGTTTGTTTTTCTTTTTTAATGTTGGTGCTGGGGAGCTGAGATCTTATGCTTGTGCCTCAGGCATTTTACTAACTCTTAATCACTGCTCTATTGTGAAGAGACACTATGACCAAGACAATTCTTAATAAAAATAAAGTATATCATTTGGGGCTTGCTTACAGTTTCAGAGGCTTAGTCCATTATCATCATGGTAGGGAACATGATGACAGAGCATGGTGGCAACCAGGTATGATGCTGGAGGAGTGGCTGAGAGCTATAGCCTGATCTTGAGAGGGAGAGAGGTAGGCGGAGTGGGAGGGAGAGGGAGAAGGGAGAGAATTGGGCCCAGCCTGGACTTTTGAAACCTTAAAACCCACCCCTAGTGACACATTTCCTCCAATAAGGCCACACCTACTCCAACAAGGCCACACCTCCCAGTCCTTCTAATTCATCAAAAAGCCCCACTACCTGGTGTCTAAGCATTCAAATATCTGAGCCTATGGGGATTTTCTTATCCAAATCGCCTTAGTAACTGAGCCATCTCCTCTGCCCCAATATCATGACTCCACATGTTTCATAAGGTGAAAGATAGTATGAATCAGATGATCAGGGGTCAGTGCCCTTCTGTGTCTCCTTATGATTGTGGGCAAATCACTTTAAATCCTTGTGGACATTCTTCATTTGCAAAGTGAGCATGCTAGAAAAGATATTTTTCTATTATTTCTTTCAGCTCTAAAGTGTATGATTCAGACTAAATGCAAATTAACACGGTGTGAGCAAGACGATCTGTTCACTTAATCAGCAGCACCAAGAGCATCCCAGGAGCTAAGCCCTGGTAATGGGGCTGTGGATATAAAAGAGAGGAACACTTGGTCCTGCTTTCAAGAGGCTAGCAAGGTCAAAGGAGGGCTGACCAACTAGCAATGCCCTGTGTTTAGTGTGGGTGGGATTGAGGTATGCAGGCCCAGAAAAGGGCAAGGCTAGCTCAGAGCTTGGACAAGGTTGTTGTGATGGTATTTGCAATAGGTTCTCAAAGACTAGGAAACTATCATTAAAGAGAAAAGGACAGCGCTCCTGCTGCTAATAAGGGAGCACAGTGAAGAACACTCAAGAATAGAAGCGTATGCCTTGCTCTTGATTTTGGTTATTTCAATAGCAGAAAGCAAGGTGTGTTTGAGATTTGACTGTGAAGATCCTAGGATGTTATGGTAAAGGTTTTGACTTTATCTCAAGGGCATCAGGGAATCATGGAACATAGGTTATAGTTCTAGAATGAACTTAGAGAACGTTCATTCAAGAGGCACTGCTAAGTCTGACAAGAGCAAGGGTGGAAGAGAGAAGAAGCTCTTGGGAGACTTGTTTTGATGGCTCATGGGAGGCTTAAGAGGGTAGGCTGGCTAGTTTTATGTTAACTTGACACAAGCTAGAGTCACCAGGGAGGAAGGAACCTCAATTAACAAAATGCCTCCATAAGATTGGGCTGTAGACCAGCCTGTCAGACATTTTCTTAGTGATTGATGTGGGAGAGTCTAACCCATTGTGGGTGGTGTTGTGTTCTAAAGACCCCTGGGCTGGTGGTCCTGTGTTCTATAAGAGAACAGGCTGAACAAACCACAAGGAACAAGTCAGTAATCGTCACTCCTCCATGACCCTGCATCAGCTCCTGCCGTGTTTGAGTTGCTGTCCTTAATTTCTTCAGTGATGGACAATGATGAGAAAACATAAGCCGTTTTAACCCTTTCCTCCTCAAGTGGCTTTGGTCTTGGTGTTTTATCACAGTAATAGAAACAATAGTTTAGACAGAAGTTGGTATCAGGATAGTGGAGTATTGCTGTGACAGACATGGCCATGTTGTTTTAGGAAGGATTGTAGAAGAACTTTGGGCAAGAAAAGCCATTGAGTGTGGAGAGCTCCGTCAGCTACTCTGTGGGAGCTTGGAAGATAAGAATGAGAGCAGTGCAGATGATGGAGACCTAGCTTGTGACGTTTCTGAGGGAAGCAAAGACTCTACTGGGCCATCTGTGTGAAGAATCTGTGGTTTTGGTCAGCTGGGGCTGAAGAATCTGCTGTGATGAACAAGAGACCAGAACTGCTAAAGTAAAACCTTTGTTTTCCCGGGACAATGGATGCTGGTGAGCCAGGGTTGAAGAACCAGCTGTGATTAAGATGTGACCAGCAGCACTGAGATGGAGTCTTCTGGGAAGTGTTATCTCGGGGTCAGCACACAGAAGCTGTGTTGCAGAGTCGCCAAGATTGTACCTCATGCTGGCAGCTGAGCTTGGTAGTATAAGAGTCTCGCAGGTAGTACTGGCTTCTGAAGGCATGAGGTGGTCATGGAATGCAGTTGAAACCTGGAACTTTGTGGCAGGGCTGGAGTCCCTGAAGAGAGCACAGGAGAGGCTCTTGGTGAAAGTGTAGATTGGTTGCAGCAAGGGACCCCAGCAGTTTTGGAGACACCAGTACCATGGGATGATTAACAAGAACACCAGAAGGTGCTGGGCAGTGGTGGTCCACGATTTTAATCCCAGCAGAGGAGGCAGAGGCAGGCAGATTTCTGAGTTCGAGGACAGCCTGGTCTACAGAGTGAGTTCCAGGACAGCCAGGGTTACACAAAGAAACCCTGTCTTGATAAAACCAAAACCAACCAAACAAACAAAGAACACCAGAAGGCCTGAGACTAGAAGACAAGCCATGAGTACGCCAGATGGTAGAGCTAGAGAAGCGATCATCACACTCTTTGGAGGAGCCAAGATTGTGAGCAGATCTCAGATACTGGCCATTGAGTTACTTACTATTGGCGTTTGGTTTTGCTTTGATTTGAATATGACTGTGCCATGGTTCTTCCCTCCCGAAGTAAGAAATTATTTAACTTGTGTTTATAGGATCCCACAGTTGAGAGACATATTTTTAAAGACTTTGGATTTTAAAAGAGATGGCATTTTAAAGAGACTGAGTATTTTTAATTATTTAAAAAATTTAAAGGATGTGGGACTTTTTAAGTGTGTGAAATATTTTATATCATATTGTCTTTATTAATATGTGATCTTGGGGATGAACAAGACAGGAAAGATTGTGGCCTAACAGTGATGTGTTTTTGTTTCAAATTGACAAGTGGTCAGTTGTTTGGGCTAGTTTTGCATCAACTTAACACACGCTAAAGTCATCTGAGGGGAGGGAGCCTCAGTTAAGAAAATGCCTCCATAAGATTAGGCTGTAGGCAAGCCTGTAGAAGTGATTGATAGGGAAGGCCCATTGTGCATGGTGCCCTCTCTGGGCAGGTGGTCCCAGGTTCTATAAGAAAGTAGGCTAAGCAAGTCAGTAAGCATCATTGATCCATGACTCCAGGTATCAGCTTCTGCCTCCAGGTTCCTGCCCTCTTTGCATTCCTGTCCTGACTTTCTACAATGCTGAACAATGGAAGAGTAAGCCAAATAAACCCTTTCCTCTCCAAGTGGTTTTGGTCCTGGTGTTCTGTCACAGTAGTAGTAACTCTAACTAGGTAGAAGACAGAGAGTTATCTGAGAGTGTGACAAATGGAACCAAGGTGTGTGTGTGTGTGTGTGTGTGTGTGTGTGTGTGTCACACTTGAGAGAGGACTTGTGGACTAAGTACATATAATCTCCTTTTTGTTCATATATCTATCACTCAGAAAGACTTTATCCAGTGTCTTCTATCCAATAAGCCAAAGTGAGCTTGGTCTTACCTGATAAGAACAATAGCATTGCTGAAATACTGAGTGTGTTTGTGTGTGTGTGTGTGTGTGTGTGTGTGTGTGTGTGTGTGTGTGTGCTCGCTCATGTGCACAGAGATAAATAAGTGATATAGTTCTAGTTTGGGTGGTCTTCCTGGTGGAGTTTGAGATTGACCCTGATTTTAAAGGAAGATAGAGGGGGAATAATACTGATATGCTTGGCCATAAGAAGGACAAGATAGAGAGAGAACAGAGTACAAATGTTGAAGAAAAACCTTTAAATGTTGTGGGCTAAGCCACAGGACACCATTGTGTGTTTTCAGCAGAGAGGATTTATGTAGTATAATAGAAAAAGATTGAATTAGTGCTTGAAGATCCAGGTTAGGATACTGTCTAGCTGGTCCACTGTGCCAGTTAATGTCTCCAGGGCTAAGATTTGTGGGTTTTGGATGGGAATTTTAAAAAAGATGTTGAGATGGGAACCCAGCCAAGACTAAACTACAATAGTCCACTTGCAAATACATGTGAGGTGCATTTTCCACTGGCCAGATGCTATATAGAACGCAGAAGTCATGAAGCAGGCTTTGTATATGGAAAGCAAGAAGTGGAGGGTAAGTGGCAGGAAAATGGAATGAGCAGCCTGGGGCTAGAGGTGCTCTGTCTGGATGAAGGCAGTTCCCTCTCTCCTGCTCCGTGGAAGCCTTGCTGCTTTTGACATTCCTGGCCTAACAGACCAACACTCCAAGCTTACAAGTAAATGGATGTGATTTCTTTCTGCTTATTTGAAGCTACCTGATTGTGTCATGAGTCTTTGTCCTCAGTGGATTATGGCTTAATAGGAACATGCACACCTAAACACACAGCTGCTGGCTGCATAAAGAATACTCTGTATGCTATACAAAGGAACACAATAACAAAACAAAAGTCATTTTGCAAAGGGATTTTTTTTTTTTTTTTTTTTTTTTTTTTAGTATAAAGGGTCACTAGAACACAAAACAAGCCAGCAAACACTTTTCTCCAAAATGGCCACTGGCTTTTACTCCAGACATAGGTAGTGATTTTGTCTTATCCCCTAAGTAGGAGCTAAACTTCACAGTCTGACACAACTGGCTAACTATAACCAGTGGGGAGAAAAAGGGGGTGTTCAGGAAATATGGGCTCTTGTGGGACTAACTTCCTTTGGCAGAGAAAAAAATTACCTCATTTTCACAGAGATTATAGTGTGACAAACACTCTTTAGTTCTACAACTGGCAAAGTGTGCTGGGGACAAAATCTATAATCACATTGCTATCTTGGCTGAGTCCTAATTTCAGGTCCTCAGCATTGAGGGCATTTTTGTTTGCTTCTAAACCACACCGAGTCCTTTCCGGGAGGAGAGGCATTGGCTCCCCAGAGCAAATGTTCTCTTGGGAGCTGGATAAGGGCTTCAGCCGAAGGAAGTCAGATTCTCTTTTCCATCCTGAAAGTCAGCCGGGATCTCTCACCTTGTGCTGCCCTGCCCCATCTGCCAGTTGCGCCTCCGTCTTTCCCTGGGCTGGCCCAGAGAGCTAACTGGTGAAAACACCCATCTTTGCCCAGAGGCCACATGCTAAAAACTAGATTCCAGAGAATCATGAGGTCAGACTCAGATGTCACTGGACCCATTCTCCCCAAAAGAGTCACTTTAAATTCTGGAAATTAATAAGAAAAATCACCCATTTGGATGAAATTTGCTCATGGATTAAAAAGAGACAACCTCTCCTCCTTACTCAAAAGGCCAACATGGAGATGAAACACTCATTTGGGAAAACCTTTTCTTTTTCTTTTTCAAAATAGAAACCGACTAAATACAACACACTATTTAATTGTTTGCCCTTCCTCCAGCTTCTTCTAGCCTTCAGCATCTATTAGCAATATTCAGTTTCAGCAGCTGATTTTGAATGTGCGCCTTAGATTCTTTCGATTTCAGTCAGTCTACAGCTGGGTAGTTAAATTTCAGATTCTTCCTGAGGGACACCCGAAGTCAGCTTTTACTCTTAAGCAGGTATCGAAAGCCAGATTTTTTATTTCTTTTCTAAGAGAGGGAAATGAAGCCGGGATAGAAAGGTTGTCTGGCAACCAGATAAAGGAAGAAATTTCTTTTAGGCTTTCCAAGAAGACAGAATGGAAATCTTGAAATATAAATTACTTTTTAATGGTGTCTTGAAAAGGGTGTTATTCTTCACTCTCTGCCTCTTTTCCACGCTTCCTAAGTGTGGCCTATGTAAGCAATTAAACCATTGTGAATCTTTAAATGAACAAAAGTAGAGATATTTTAAGGGACAGAAGGGAAGCTGAGAGCTGTCCTGGTTTATCTATCTATTATCTGAAGCAGAGAATTGGGATTTAGAACTTGAAAAAGATTTCTTTCTTTTTTAGGGATGAGCTAAGACCAAACCTAGGGTTCTTAGTCCCCAGCCCAGGATTCTCATCACCACAACAAAGGTAAGATAGAAATACAAGTGGCTATACTCAGAGAACAGTGTTTGAAGCCTACTACTAAGCCCCAGTGTCTAACCTGGTAGAAAAGGTGACTGAATTAGTTCAAGACCCCAGGTCAGGGGGGTGGCATTAACATCTGAACTGAAATCATTACCCACACTGACACTTGCACGTCTGAGGAAAAACATCTGTTGTTCCAAATGTCATTTGTCCCTGTTTCCCATAGGAGGGCCTGCCGGTTCTTTTCCTTCCTTCTCCTTTAGAATTTTTCTACTTACTCCTGTCTTTCTGCCCTGTTCGGGTCCCCTCTGGAACTCTGCCCCAGTGGCAAGCCTGTTGGCAGTTTTGGATTGTCAGCCTACGGTGTGAGGATGCCTTCTTATCAGATCCATGCCTGTGAACTTCCCACAACTATACAGACTCACGTGATTTTATACAAATCACCCCAGTGGAGCTATATTATAGGCCAGTATCTGGGGCTTAGGAACCCTTGTTTCTCATGGTCTCATTGTGAAAACATTTTCTTTCTATCCCTCATCTTCCTAACAGTGTGTTAGTCAGGGTTCTTGAAAGGAATAGAAGGAATATATATATATATGTGTGTGTGTGTGTGTGTGTGTGTGTGTGTGTGTGTGTGTGTGTGTGTTTGTGTGTGTGTGTGTGTATCTGCTAGTGTCTGTCTGCGATCTGGGTAGTCCAGTAATGGTTGTCTTAGGATAGAAAGATCTATAATCTGGTAGTAGTTCAGTCAATGAGGCTGGGTGTCTAAAAAGTCCCAGTCTGGTGATGAAGTCCTAGAAGATTCCTGGAGAGCTGCGTATCTTCAGTCTGTATTGGAATCCTGAAGATGTTAGTTCTAATCCAGGTAAAGGAATGGATGTCTCAGCAGCAGTATAGATGAGCATGCCTATGAGAGTGAAGATAAGCAGACAAAGCGCTTCCTTCTTCTGCATCTTTTTACGTGGGCTTCCACCAGGAGATTTAGGCTGGGTCTTTCCTACCTCAAATAATGTGACCAAGAAGATTGTTGGGTAGTGTGGTATACAAATTTAATCCCAGAACTTGGGAGGCAGAGGCAGAAGGAGACAAATCTCTACGTTTGAAGCTAGCTTGGTTTACATACAATCCTACAGAATGCAGGCTGCACAGAGAAACCTTGTCTCAAGCAAAGCAAAGCAAAGCAAAGCAAAGCAAAGCAAAGCAAAGCAAAGCAAAGCAAAGCAAAGCAAAGCAAAGCAAAGCAAAGCAAAGCAAAGCAAAACAAACAAAGTAACAAACCCCAAAATCCCCTCAAATAATTCAAAAAGTGCCAGCAGCTTGGGTTTTAGTTAATTCTGAGTATAGGTAAGTTGACAGCATGAGACCAGGATTAGCTATCACACACAGAGTTTTTGTTGTTGTTGTTTGGTTTTTTTTTGTTTTGTTTTGTTTTTTTGATAGGCCCAGCGTTTCCCTGAGGAGGTTGGGCCTGACTCTTCTAAATACCTTGTGCCTCTCTGTCCTGAATGGGTGACACAGCACTGTCTTCTGAAGACTAAGGCCCATGCTGTGGTTCCTGCCTCATGAAGTTCATTTCTGATAGGCTTGCCGGGAAGCGGGTCTCGCTTTTGTAGAAGTGAGGCAAGAAGAGAGAGTCAGGGTCTGTTTAGAGTTGTAGAGCTTCAAGTTGAAGTGGGGGGAGTGGATGCTAGACTGAGGGAATCGAAGAGTTACAATGTGAGGCAGATGACCATCCGTGTCAGTGGAGAGGGTGTGAGTGTGAGACATCTCACATCACAGCATGGGATCAGCTGGAAGACAGACCAGGCAGAGTCTCATGGGGACCTCACAACGGAGACTGGGAGAGAACAAAGGAGAAAAGAACCTACTGAGTGCCGAGGGGCAAATGGTCATGGCTATGGGCATGCAGTTTTAAGTCAACATGACATTTGGGAAGAAGAAACCTCAGGTGTGAAAATACCTCCACCAGATTGGCTTTCACGAAACCCTGGAAGGTTTTTATTATTTTTTTATTTTTATCTATTTTTTGATTGATGATTGAAATGGGAGGACTAAGCCCAATGTGGGTGGTGCTACCCCTAGGCAGGTAGGTTTGGATGGTATAATAAAGCAGGTTGAGTAAGCTGTGAAGAAGCCAGTGAACTGTGTTCCTCCATCACACAGCCATCCGCTCCATGGCTTCTACTTCATTTCTTGCTTTTGGATTCTGCTTTGCCCTCCCTCCATGGTAGAATGTGACCTGAGAGTTGTAAGCCACAACCGGAACAACTGTAAACAGTCCATTTTGATGTCGCTATAAAGTCCTTTGGAGGCTCCAGCACCTACCTGCAACCCTATCCCTGCCGCTGCCATTGTAACTCACTGGCCACACCTTTTACTGGCTGTAGTCCTTCCAAATCTCACTTCCCCTTCCCTGCTAGTGTGCTCTGGCATGGCTTCCAGGGAACTGTGGGTGCACAGAAATCCTCATCTCAGGAAGTGCCCACCCAGCTCAATCAGATTGTCTCTGTTTTGGCAAGGTGTGACCTAAACTTTGGTCATGGATTTGTTAAGAAGCCTTCTACGGATTCAGCATTGGGTGTGGTGGTTTGTTTGAGACTGTCTCACATGGGCTCATATAGTTGGATACATGGGGAATACATAGTGTCCAGTTATGGGGAACTGTCTGGGAAGGATTAAGAGGCGTGACTTTGTTGGAAGAGAAGAAGTGAGACCTGGAAAACTAAGAAAGGATGTTACCCATGAATCACCATGGGAAAGGGAAAGTGGACAATGATACTGGAGCTTATGCCTCTGCAGGACTCCTGAGAAGAGAAGAAGAAGAAGAAGAAGAAGAAGAAGAAGAAGAAGAAGAAGAAGAAGAAGAAGAAGAAGAAGAAGAAGAAGAAGGAAAGAAAAAGAAGAAAAAGAAAAAGAAAAAGAAAAAGAAAAAGAAAAAGAAAAAGAAAAAGAAAAAGAAAAAGAAAAAGAAAAAGAAAAAGAAAAAGAAGACTATTAAGGTATTCTGGTTGGAAGTTAGAAAACTTAGGTATCTCTTCCCCATCCCCTCTCATAAGTCTGATTTAATCTAGCAGTTGATGGGATACTCAGAATTTCCCGGAGGCGTTTCCTCTGCTTTCTGTTGCTTTTCCATAGGCTATGTTTAAGCTCTTTCCTGGTAGGCTACTCTATGGCGGTCTGCAATGGTTCAGACCTTCACATAACTGTGCACTTCTGGCATGTAAGAAGTCACTGTTCTTAAGCAAAGCTCTGTAGCCAGTACCATATCTAGATCGGGTCTTATAGGAACGTCTGAGAATGGCAGGTCCTGCAGTCCTTTGTATACCCTACAAACCTCTCCTGTTGCATAGTCGCTGTTCTCATTTCAAGCACTGACTAGTTGAGAGAGCACCAGGTTCTGAGAAGTCTTCTTCTGAGGGTGGGGTGAACCTTGCCCACTATTCTAGTTGACCATTCATACTGCTGCTGCATTACTGGGCCAACAACTGGGCCTGGTACGGTACCTAGAGACCCTTGGAGCCACAACTTGGTTCTTCCCATATAAATAGGAAAGTGAAACCAAAAGTATGAGTCCCAGGAAGGCTTCATTGCAAGCAGATCTCTTCCCTGAGTTCCTGACCTCTACTCTACCCTAAGGCTCAGAATCTTTGAGGCACTCAGGAGCTCCCTTGGCTGTATTAGATGTTGGGGTTTATTGCAGCATTGAATCTAGAACATGACATCTTGCCGTGTTGCCTCTTCTCTTACGGAGTCCGGTGGCATGGCTTATCTGAGTCTCTTGGTTGGCTTTACCTGTCAGCATCACACAGACTAGAGTCACTTGAGAGAGCCTAAATTGAGGGTTTGCCTTGATCAGATTGACTTATGGGAGAGTGTCTGGATTGTTAATAGAAAAAGGAGGGCCCAGTCCACTGTGGGCAGCACCATCCCTAAGCAGGTAGGCCTGGGCTGTATAAGAAAACAGTCTGAGTATAAGCCAGCCTGTGAGTTAGCCAGTAAGTAGCATGTTCCGTGGTTCCTTTTGTACTTTGGCTGTGAAGTGAGTCCCTTGGTTGGAAGTAATGCTGTGTGGAACAGCCAGCAGGTCTGCTCTCTCTCAGGAACGTCTGTTTGAGCTCCTGCTCTGATCTCCCAGTGACGGACTGTAACCCGTATGCTGAAACAACCCCTTTCTTCCTTTAAACTGTTTCTTCAATTGTTTAGGGTGTTTATCACAGCAACAGAAATGACACTAGAACACTCAGCAAATCAGGAAGTGGGTGGGCTTCAAGAGATGATTTGTAAATTCTGTGAAATTGGGCAAAATAAAAGCTATATTCTAGATGATGATTTAAGCTTCTTTTTTATTTTCATTCAGTTCCTAAACTTTTTTAATATTGTTCTAATATATCCTTTTATATTGTATTTTTTATTATTTAAAACAATTTTAAATTTTAATATATTTTGATCATATTTCCCCCTCTCCTAATCCTTCCAGATCCCTTCTCCCCCACCCCCATCTCCAAATTTAAGTTCTTTCTCAGAAAACAAACAAAAACCCGAAACCCGATACAACAACAGACCCACCAAAACCAAGAAAACAAGCTAGAATCACTCCCAAAAGAAAACCAAACCGAACCAAACTGTAGCTGAATAAAAACCACACATATACAACCCTCTGGACTCATGAGAACACAGGCCGCAGAACTAACTGACCAGGACTCATGGGAGCGCATAGAGATCAGGGAGCCTGGAGGGTCTCACCTGGGTCCTCTGCGTATGTTAGAACTGAGAAGCAGATGTTCTTGTGGACTATCCTTGAGGGGTTGATATACCCAGTGTTCTTCTATTGGAGAACACAAATGTTTTTTTCTCCTCTCCCAGCACATGTAAGTGAAAATTCAGTTGTTAACTTTTATCCTAGTAGCAAAGTTTTCATTCATCCATTTTTTAAAAAATACCACAAAATAAAACATAATAAGATAAGAGAAAAACAATCACTTTGGAATTGAACAAGACAGACCAACAGAAAATGGGGTATCTCTATTACCCCCCCCCTTTAGAACTCAGGAAACTCCTCAGAAGAGGAGGCAGAAAGAGTGTGAGGGCCAGAGGGAAAGGAGGAAACCAAGAAACAAGACCCCCATAATCAACATGAGAAAGTTCATATGAAGTCACAGAGGCTGGAGCAGTGTGCGTGGGGCTGCACGGGGCTGCATGGGGCTGCACAGGGCTGCACGGGGCTGCACCAGCGCCTCTGAACTTACATTACGGCATCCAGGCATTCAGTTTAGTGTTTTTATGGGATTCCTGCATGAGAGAACAAGTAGGTCTCTCATTCTTGTGCCTTCTCTTGGGCTCTGTCCCTTCTGTTGATGTAAGTATTTTTAGATGTACACTTTGCAATTAATTTTTCTGTTTCTTCTCCTGCTCTCCTTTCTCCCTGTGTGTTTATGTATGCACGCACACCCACGTGGAGGCCAGGGATTTATGCTGGGTGTCTTCCTCCTCAGTTGCTCTCCACTTCGCTTATTGAGACAGAGTCTCCCTGAGCCCAGAGTTTGCTAATTAGGCTAGACTGGCTGGCCAGCAAGCTCTAGGGATCCTCCCACCTCCACCTTCATAGTGGCTGGCTTTTATGTGGGTGCTGGGAATCCAGCTCATGTGTCAGGCTTGTGTGGCAAGCACTTTACTGACGAGTCACATCCCCAGCCCCTAATTTTTCTATTTGTGGATGCAAGCGAAATTGTATTGCAGGGACACATTTCAGTGTAGACAATTTAAATGGGCAAAAGCAGAGCCGTGTTTCCCTTTAGTCTTCACATTTGTTGTGTATTAAAATCTTCTGTTCCCCCTCCCCTCTACCTCCTGCCAGAGATATGTTGGGATTCTAAACCCTGTATCTCAGAACATGTTCTTATTTGGAGAGAATTTCTACAGAAATAACTAAATTGAAAGGAGCTCACTGGGGTGAGCCCCAACCCGATATGATTAATAAAAAGGGGGAGTCTGGACATGGCCATACACACAGGGAAATCACGAGATGTAGACAGAGGAGAGTAATGGTTCTGTAAACCAAATATTGATAAGCCAAATAATGTGGAGGATTGCCGTTGAACTACAAGGAGCTAGAGAGGGAGTCTGAAAGCCTCTCTCTCTCTCTCTCTCTGCAACTTAAAACCAACTTTTTTGGTGTCTTCATCGATAGCTCCTAGCCCCCAGCACTCTGAGATAGTAACATTTAAGTTGTATAATGGGAAACGGAGCTCGAGTAACTAACACTCAGGGTTTTTTCTTTCTTTTTACTCATGGTGATAAATAAGCTTACCCTTGCCAGTTCAGAACAAATTTAGGAGTCTTTAGTTAAACTCAGTCTTTTTTATTTTTTTTTAAATAAGCCTTTAGCCCATTTGGGCTTTCCTCTTCTCCCTCTCCCCTCGACAGACTGTATCTGCAGGCAGAGGTGTCTGGTCACACTCCTCTCTGCTGGTCTGTCTCCACACACTCTGTCTGTATTGCTAGTGTCTATTCCATATACAGTCAGCTTGATGGATTTAACTGTTTTACCTCGTTTTAAACATGAGGCTTTCTGGACAGTGGTGGCATGCACCTTTAATCCCAGCACTTGGAAGGTAGAGGTTAATGGATCTCTGTGAGTTTGAGGCCAGCCTGGTCTACAGAGAGAGAGAGTTCTAGGACAGCCAGGGCTACATAGTGAGACCCTTAAGACAAAAGAAAAACATCAAGTGAAAAGGTTTTCATACCATGGAGTGGTATGACTTATTAAAGAATAAAGGAGTTTTACTTTCACTGAACAATTCCCAAAGCATATTAAATTCTGTAACATGAACGGTTTCATTATAGTTTGGGCTGTAAATGTGTGGGAAAGGCTCACATGCTAATGGCTTGGTTACCAACTTCTTATTGCATTCCTGGGAAGTGGTTGGGACTGTTGGGTGGTAGAGTCAGGTAGAAGTAGAAGGAAGTTGGGTTTTCTGGGATGGGTCAGTGAAGGGGCTACTGAGGCCGTGGATACCTCATGCCCTTCTCTGTACCTCCCAGCCACCATGCTGTATAAAGCTTTGATCACCATATATGTCTGCCATAGGCCCAAAGTGACAGGGCCAAGTGATTATGAGTAGAAACCTCTACAATGAGTCCAAGAGATCTTCCTCCTTTCACCTTGATTGTCTCAGGTATTTTGTTATAGTAAGGGAAAGCTGACATGGTCTCATTCTGTTTTTACAGAATCTCTGTTCCTGACTTTCACTTTGTGTGCTCATGTGTGTGTGTCCACATGTACCTGTGTATGTATGTGTGTGTGCATGCACATGCATGTGTGTGTGTGTAACTGTGTGTGTGTCCACGTGTACCTGTGTATGTATGTGTGTGTGCATGTGTACGTGTGTGTGTGTGTGTAACTGTGTGTGTGTGCATGTGTGTGTGTGTGTGTGTGTGTGTGTGTGTGTAGATGCAAAGACCACAGAAAATCTCAGGCACATATCATGCATTAGCAGTGCCATCCACAGAAGACAGATAATTTAGGTGGTATGAACTGATAAAAAGGGGACTTTGTTTTTTCTTAAATTCTCTTTTTGGGAAGTACTGTCTAAAATATTAATAGAGTTGTATTAATGAATTCTTACAGTTTAATAAGTAAAACTATAAACCAAACCTCAACAAACATCACCATCATGCTGTGATGGCCTGCCTGTCTATCTTCTTTCCCAGCACCTCTGAAGCAGCCTGTTCACACATTTCTTAGTCTGAAAAGGACCTGGCATACATGAAGACTTTCTCTGAATTCTCCTTATTTTCCCCTGTAGAAATATTGTCAAACTTTAATGAATAAATAGAAGACCAGAAAGTATGGCTCTTGATTGCCCTCCAGACCAAAGTCTACGCTGTCACAGAGGCCTCTGGCAATCCAGAAGGAATCAAGTTGAATCAAGTAACAAGAGAGATCAATATCCTTTTCATGTTAAACTGCCCTGACGCCCTCCATTATGGGATTCACTGCACGGAGGATCGATCCATTTCTCTTCTGGTAGACCACGAGGGCTCTAAAATTTTCATTTGTATATATTAATTTTTAGGAGAGAATTTCACTTTATGGAGCTATTTTCTCTGTGTGTATCACCAGTGGATTAATAGAGTCCCGGAGCCCCTTGTGTCGGAGCTTCACTTCTGCATACTAAGTAAACAATCTTGAAGGAATAGTCCTTGGGTCAGGACAAGGATAATAATGGTCATTAATAACCATCACTCATTACATGGTTCTTTCCCTGAGCTCTTCTGACCTACCCCTTCATAAATGCTTTTTAATGTACCGTGCACAGTCCTGTCTCTGCTTCCCCTCCCAGCCAGACACACACTTGGAGGGAGGTTAATTGCTCTTGTCTTCATGAGTCCTGACCTGTGTGACATCCCTGGATCACCACTTCCACCTCTGGGGAAGAGGCTAATGGTCACCTAGCAAGCTGCTTGGGACACAGAGTAGTGGAATCTAATTACTGGCTCTTGTGGTTGGACCCAGGAGCAAGTCTTTATTAACAGGATGGGCCAAGTCTTCTCCCAGTATGAGTGCTAACTACCTTCTGCAAGCTATTGTTATTTTGAAAACCCTAAGGAAATTATACCTTAATTTGAGTTAAGATGCTCCCAGTTAACTCTCTCTAGTCCCTTATCTGGTTCTTATTGGTATGAAACCGACTTCATCCAGATGCAATCAAATTAATTCCCTGTTTTGTCCAGAACTCAGATTATTTAGGTAGCCACAGTACCCAGTGTCAGATTGTCTGTCCCCTCTGTGGGGGTTCCTGCCTCCCACCCTCACAGAGTCTCTACACACACAAGCAAGCAATCATCTTTCTAAGCAATTGGAGCAGATTACCCGTTTTCTGCTTTTAGAAGATGATAACCTTGAATACCTTGAGACACAAATTCCTGTATCACTTCTTTTTTTTTTTAAAGTTGGTGGTGAAATCATTAGAAGAAAGAGCCAGTGGAGTTGATGGTGAAAATTATAATTATAGTTGAGACTTGAAGCAGCATTTAGAGTCACTGTTAATATAACTTTAGCCCTCTGGCTTCGTTGTGTTCCTATAAGGCCCATCAATGTTTGTTTTACCAGAAGGTAAGTTGTTTATTCCCTGGGACCCCTGGAAAACAGCATCGTTATGTTGTGAACACATAGATACATATTCTGGCCAAATATATAACCTTTCTATCTCGAATCTTTCAGGCAGACTCCCTCCCCGCCCCCCCCCCCCCGTGAGGGGAGGAACTAAAATTTAAAAGTGCCTTATCTGACAAATGATTAGGAAATTATTCTTCTTAAAGAAAATGGATGCCAAAACAAATCAGTTCCCTAAAGTGACATGAAATCTCCTCAAGCTGCATCTGGGAATATTAATAAATGAAGAGATGCCTCTGCCTACATACAGCTCATCACCTTGGTACCCCCCACCTCCCGTGCCCCCCAGCCCTGCAGGAAACAGAGTGCTGGAGCTTTGGGATTAGAGGTTAAAGCCTGCCATCTTGCGGCGACATTCTTGAATTACACTGGCACTTTGTACCTTTCTCGGACCATAGCGGCTGTTGGAATTAGGTATGCCTGGCACTCACTCCCGACTGCCCCGAACCCCCATGCATCTGAATTTGGGGCGTGCTTATTCTTTGAGGGGTATCAAGAACTCTGTAACTGAGAAACGCCAGGATATCTGTGCCCTATCACTCTAAGGTTACATCCCAGTGGCTGCCAGGATGGTGTTCTATGGTAGCACCCCCTCTAGCCCTTCTGACGCTGAAAAACTGCACCACTTGGAATGGCTACAACCTCCTCCAGTTTTAGACACATGAGTACTTTCCTGAAGAAGACCTCTGCTGAGCAGGAAAGCTTTGGGCTTGTAAGCCAAACCACCTTTTCCAGGTACCTGTAGCAATCATATTGGGAGGCACAGTGAAGCAACCAACTCCTGAGGCACATACAAACATTGGATGCTCAGATATCAGAATTCATGATACCTGCTGCTGGTTGGGGAGTTTTCCTCTGACCTAGACTAATGAGAAAGACATAAAAGCGTCTTTAAAGGATGCCATCTGTCTTGTGCTGTTGAAGGTTGGAGAACATTTGCAGAGATGCCTTCTTAAGGAGTACTGGTCTGAACGAGATGGCTTCCCCCCTGTGATGGTTTGTATATGCTTGAGCCAGTGAGTGGCATGGTTAGAAGGTGTGACCCTGTTGGAGTAGGTGTATCACTGTGGGTGTAGGCTAAAAATTCCTCACCCTAGCTGCCTGGAAGTGAGTCTTCCACTAGCAGCCTTCAGATGAAGATGTAGAACTCTCAGCTTTGCCTGCACTGTGCCTGCCTGCCTGCCTGCCTAGAAGTTGCCATCCATGGTCCCACCTTTATGATAATGGACTCAACCTCTGAACCTGTAAGCCAGCCCCAATTAAATATTGTCTTTTATACGACTTTCCCTGGTCATGGTGTCTGCTCACAGCAGAAAAATCCTAACTAAGACACCCCCACTCCCATGCTGCTTCTCCCCTCAGTGTGTTCAGGGTTGGGAAATCAAGGCAAAGGTCATGGTTCTTCTGGGCTTGGTCTGTCTGGGGGTCGGAGTGGAGAGGACAGGGAGTAAGGCTTCCTGAGACAGCTTTTGGGAGAAGAGAAGCTTGAGGAGGCTAAGTACTTCACATGTTTTCAGAGACAGCTGCAGACTTCAGTTTTCCATCTGGAATCTGGATTGGTAGAGTGGGGCAGCCTCCAAAGATGCTAGCACAGCAGGTGTGTGTGTGTGCTCTATCAGAAGGGGTGCACAACATTCAGTTTGGGATCCCTCTTTCTTCTTTTAGTGGCATCTGCTTTGTGGTCTAGTTAAGGACAGAAATCACCTTGGAGGGAGACATTGCTTATTCTTTAAAGAATACTTGAGTAGCTCCCTTGGTTATGTAACTGTCATCTGAGTAGACTTTCTGGTCCCCAGAGAAGGACATAAGAAGACACACTGGACTGTGAGTTGATGAGTTGGCTAGGTCTCTCATCTGGGAGGAGGAATGAGTAATGCAGAACCATGTGGAGGGCCATGTGTTGAACATAATTCCTTAGTTAAAAATGATAACCATTAATTCTCCTTAGATTTACTAACTACTACTCATCTTTCCCTGAACCCCAATCTTACCTTGCTCACACACTCCCATTTCTTGCCTCATTTCACCAACAACTTTTGGATCATCCACTTTGTAAGAAGAGATCTTACCATTAGATAAGCCTGTCCTTCAGGTTGTTCTAATGGTCTTCTCCTAGGTTGTGGTGTTTGTTGCTAAAGCATATTTCTCCAAAAGGTAAAAATGAGACTCTTACACAAATAGAAAAGAGGCATACCAAGAGGTTTTGTGACTTATTAACTCATGAAGAGGCCAGCAAGACTTGGAATGCAGGACAGAAGAAAGTCTGAGGGCTACATATAGATACTCAGGTATCTGTAGTGAGTGTGCTAATGGATGCAGATTGGGTACCTTCCCAAGAAACAACAAAAGATAGTGCCAGGGATTGTGATTTCTATCAACTATTTTGATGGGGGAAAAACCGTATTCACAGCGCTTGATCCAGTTACTTTTATATTGTTGTCAAGAGACACGATGGCCAAGGCAACTTATAATGAGGCTCACAGTTCCCAAGAGTTAGAATCCATGATCATCATTGCGAGGAGCAAGACAGCAGGCAAGCCGGCACAGTGTTGGTATCTAAGAGCTTACATCCTGATCTGAAAGTTGGAGGTAGAAAGAGAGCTACTTGGAATGACATGGGTTTTTGAAACCTCAAAGCCCAACCCCAGTGACACACCTTCTCCAAAAAAGCCATACCCTGAGCACATACTAGCAGCTTGACAACACATCTAAAAGCTCTAGAAAAGAAGGAAGCAAATTCACCCAAGAGGAGTAGACGGCAGGAAATAATCAAACTCAGGGGTGAAATCAACCAAGTGGAAACAAGAAGAACTATTCAAAGAATTAACCAAATGAGGAGTTGGTTCTTTGAGAAAATCAACAAGAAAGATAAACCCTTAGCTAGACTTACTAAAGGGCACAGGGAAAAAATCCTAATTAACAAAATCAGAAATGAAAAGGGAGACATAACAACAGATCCTGAAGAAATCCAAAACACCATCAGATCCGTCTACAAAAGGCTATACTCAACAAAACTGGAAAACCTGGACGAAATGGACAAATTTCTGGACAGATACCAGGTACCAAAGTTGAGTCAGGATCAAGTTGACCATCTAAACAGTCCCATATCACCTAAAGAAATAGAAGCAGTTATTAATAGTCTCCCAGCCAAAAAAAAGCCCAGGACCAGACGGGTTTAGTGCAGAGTTCTATCAGACCTTCAAAGAAGATCTAATTCCAGTTCTGCACAAACTATTTCACAAAATAGAAGTAGAAGGTACTCTACCCAACTCATTTTATGAAGCCACAATTACTCTGATACCTAAACCACAGAAAGACTCAACAAAGATAGAGAACTTCAGACCAATTTCTCTTATGAATATCGATGCAAAAATCCTCAATGAAATTCTTGCTAACCGAATCCAAGAACATATTAAAGCAATTATCCATCCTGACCAAGTAGGTTTTATTCCAGGAATGCAGGGATGGTTTAATATACGAAAATCCATCAATGTAATCCATTATATAAACAAACTCAAAGACAAAAACCACATGATCATCTCGTTAGATGCAGAAAAAGCATTTGACAAGATCCAACACCCATTCATGATAAAAGTTTTGGAAAGATCAGGAATTCAAGGCCCATACCTAAACATGATAAAAGCAATCTACAGCAAACCAGTAGCCAACATCAAAGTAAATGGAGAGAAGCTGGAAGCAATCCCACTAAAATCAGGGACTAGACAAGGCTGCCCACTTTCTCCCTACCTTTTCAACATAGTACTTGAAGTATTAGCCAGAGCAATTCGACAACAAAAGGAGATCAAGGGGATACAAATTGGAAAAGAGGAAGTCAAAATATCACTTTTTGCAGATGATATGATAGTATATATAAGTGACCCTAAAAATTCTACCAGAGAACTCCTAAACCTGATAAGCAGCTTCGGTGAAGTAGCTGGATATAAAATTAACTCAAACAAGTCAATGGCCTTTCTCTATACAAAGAATAAACAGGCTGAGAAAGAAATTAGGGAAACAACACCCTTCTCAATAGTCACAAATAATATAAAATATCTCGCGTGACTCTAACTAAGAAAGTGAAAGATCTGTATGATAAAAACTTCAAGTCTCTGAAGAAAGAAATTAAAGAAGATCTCAGAAGATGGAAAGATCTCCCATGCTCATGGATTGGCAGGATCAACATTGTAAAAATGGCTATCTTGCCAAAAGCAATCTACAGATTCAATGCAATCCCCATCAAAATTCCAACTCAATTCTTCAACGAATTAGAAGGAGCAATTTGCAAATTCATCTGGAATAACAAAAAACCTAGGATAGCAAAAAGTCTTCTCAAGGATAAAAGAACCTCTGGTGGAATCACCATGCCTGACCTAAAGCTTTACTACAGAGCAATTGTGATAAAAACTGCATGGTACTGGTATAGAAACAGACAAGTAGACCAATGGAATAGAATTGAAGACCCAGAAATGAACCCACACACTTATGGTCACTTGATCTTCGACAAGGGAGCTAAAACCATCCAGTGGAAGAAAGACAGCATTTTCAACAATTGGTGCTGGCACAACTGGTTGTTATCATGTAGAAGAATGCGAATCGATCCATACTTATCTCCTTGTACTAAGGTCAAATCTAAGTGGATCAAAGAACTTCACCTAAAACCAGAGACACTGAAACTTATAGAGGAGAAAGTGGGGAAAAGCCTTGAAGATATGGGCACAGGGGAAAAATTCCTGAACAGAACAGCAATGGCATGTGCTGTAAGATCGAGAATTGACAAATGGGACCTAATGAAACTCCAAAGTTTCTGCAAGGCAAAAGACACCGTCAGTAAGACAAAAAGACCACCAACAGATTGGGAAAGGATCTTTACCTATCCTAAATCAGATAGGGGGCTAATATCCAACATATATAAAGAACTCAAGAAGGTGGACTTCAGAAAATCGAACAACCCCATTAAAAAATGGGGCTCAGAACTGAACAAAGAAATCTCACCTGAGGAATACCGAATGGCAGAGAAGCACCTGAAAAAATGTTCAACATCCTTAATCATCAGGGAAATGCAAATCAAAACAACCCTGAGATTCCACCTCACACCAGTCAGAATGGCTAAGATAAAAAATTCAGGTGACAGCAGATGCTGGCGTGGATGTGGAGAAAGAGGAACACTCCTCCATTGTTGGTGGGATTGCAGGCTTGTACAACCACTCTGGAAATCAGTCTGGCTGTTCCTCAGAAAATTGGACATAGTACTACCGGAGGATCCAGCAATACCTCTCCTGGGCATTTATCCAGAAGATGCCCCAACTGGTAAGAAGGACACATGCTCCACTATGTTCATAGCAGCCTTATTTATAATAGCCAGAAGCTGGAAAGAACCCAGATGCCCCTCAACAGAGGAATGGATACAGAAAATGTGGTACATCTACACAATGGAGTACTACTCAGCTATTAAAAAGAATGAATTTATGAAATTCCTAGCCAAATGGATGGACCTGGAGGGCATCATCCTGAGTGAGGCAACACATTCACAAAGGAACTCACACAATATGTACTCACTGATAAGTGGATATTAGCCCCAAACCTAGGATTCCCAAGATATAAGGTACAATTTGCTAAACACATGAAACTCAAGAAGAATGAAGACTGAAGTGTGGACACTATGCCCCTCCTTAGAATTGGGAACAAAACACCCATGGAAGGAGTTACAGAGACAAAGTTTGGAGCTGAGATGAAAGGATGGACCATGTAGAGACTGCCATATCCAGGGATCCACCCCATAATCAGCATCCAAAGCAAGATTTTATTGAAAGGACCCAGATGTAGCTATCTCTTGTGAGACTATGCCGGGGCCTAGCAAACACAGAAGTGGATGCTCACAGTCAGCTAATGGATGGATCACAGGGCTCCCAATGGAGGAGCTAGAGAAAGAACCCAAGGAGCTAAAGGGATCTGCAACCCTATAGGTGGAACAACATTATGAACTAACCAGTACCCCGGAGCTCTTGACTCTAGCTGCATATGTATCAAAAGATGGCCTAATCGGCCATCACTGGAAAGAGAGGCCCATTGGACAGGTAAACTTTGTATGCCCCAGTACAGGGGAACGCCAGGGCCAAAAAGGGGGAGTGGGTGGGTAGGGGAGTGGGGGTGGGTGGGTATGGGGGACTTTTGGTATAGCATTGGAAATGTAAATGAGCTAAATACCTAATAAAAAATGGAAAAAAAAAGCCATACCCTGTAATCTATTGTCCTTCCCAAACAGTTCCACCAACTGGGGACCAAGTGTTTGCATATATGAACCTATGGAGACCATTCTCATTCAAACAACCACAGTACTTTATGGACAACAGCCATTTCTACCATCTTTCTATAGCTGTATTTCTATACTTGGAATTGATATTAAGCAATGGATAGAACACAGCTGCACAAATAAAAGCACCTGGAAGTTTCTCTAGATGATGCCTAGCACTCTCAGAAAGGCTGATTTTGATTCTTTCAGTATTGAAGACTGAACTCGTATATGCGAGGTGTCTCAATCCCTTTTCTGTTCCTATGAAGAGACATCATGACCAAGGCAACTCCTTTAAAAGAAGGAATTTTAGTTGGGGACATGCTTACAGTTCCAGAGGCTTAGCGCATTATCACCATGACAGGAAACATGGAGACAATCATAATGCTAGAGCAGTCGCTGAGAGCTACATCCTGATTCACAGGCAGAGAGAGGCTTGGGTGTTTGAAGCCTCAAAGCCCACTCCAGTGACACACTTCCTCCAACAAGCCACACTTCCTAATTCTTCTAATCCTTTCAACTAGTGCTACTCCCTGGTGACTAAGCATTCAAATATATGGTCCTATGGAGGGCATTTTTATTCAAGCCACCATATCAGACAAGTATTCTGTCACTGAGCTACCCTCTACAAGCTGTCCCAGCCCTAAGTTCTCCAACCCCTCAGTGTACTTCCTGGGCACTCTCACCTAAGCCATACCTTGACCTGCTTTTGACAGCTGATCTTGGCTTTTATTTTCCTTCTTGTTCTCTCAGCACCAAGTCCATGCATGCACTTGATCATTTCTCTTAGATGTTTTTGAGACCAGCAAGAAGGTCATTTGCTTTAGGTCTTTTAGCTTATTAAAAGAGTAGAGGTTTCAACTTGGCATTATCCAACTTCAGAACTGGGGCCAAAAGATTTTAATATTAACAGGAGACAGTTCCAGAGATGCCTAAAATTAAGGCAAACCTCTCCTGTAGAGGAGGGCTAGGTGAGACGGGCATCTCCTATGGGGGAGATCTGGGTGAGGCAGGTCTCTTCTTATAGAGGAGGACTAGAATCTTGTATTAGGCCGGGTTCTCTAGAGTAAAAGGACTTATAGAAAACACACACACACACACACACACACACACACACACACACACACGACTTACAGGCTGTGGTCCAGCTATTCCAAAACTGGCTACCTATGAAGAGAAAGTCCAAAACTCTGGTAGTGGTTCAGTCCACAACGCTGGATGTTACCATTGTTCTTCAGTACATGCTGGAGTTTTCTAGAAGTAATTTGTAATGCCAGTGAAGGAGTGGACTTGCTAGCGAGGGTGAGAGCAAGCAGGCAAAGAGTGCAACTTCTTTCTTCCAAGTCCTTATATAGGATTCCAACAGAAGGTGTAGCCCCAAACTAGAGGTGGGTCTTCCCACTTCAAAAGATCTGAGTTAAAGGTGTGTTCCTACATCAGTGATCTGGATTAGAATGAGTGGATTAGGTCTTCCCACTTCAAATGGTTGATCAAAAGTCCCCCACATGTGCTCAGCCATTTTTTGAGTTTTAATTAATTCCATATGTTGTCAACTTGACAACAAAGAATTGCCATGGCAAATCTTAGGGGGACGGGGAATGTTTTTGCTCCCTCCTGGTAAATTTAGAAGTATATATTAACCCTTTCCTACTGTTATCTTTTAGAGACAGAGAGATTCTTAGGTTTCTGTTCTCTTTCTAGAGCCTTCTATTTTTCCTATACATGGAGTGAGGTCTCCTACCTGAGCTTGGGTGGCTGTGGAACAAGGCTTTGGAAGCTCTTATGGCTTTACACAGATGATGCTCATGTCCTGCTGACCTTGGTGTCTGCCTTCCTCTCCCCTTAATGCATTGGCCCTCTGACCTTTTAACACGCCCCTTACCCCTGCCTCTGTGTGCCACTTCCTTCCAGAAAGAGGAGCATCTCAAGTCCTAGCAGCTCTTGACTGTTTGGCATCACATCTCATCCTGTCGGCACTTATTTCTTCCCGTGTGGTCTCTTGCTTCTGTTCCTGGTTTTCCAGCTTCAGCCCAGAGACTGTTCATTCAATGAGCAGATAAAAACATGTGCCAGAGAGGTGTGGGGGCAACCAGTCATTACAGCCCTTGCTCAATGGCAAGATCAGTTTATGTCTGGAGGGCAGTTTGTGGGAGATATTCTTATGTAGAAGAAGACCCACTGGGGCCAGCACCTCCCACTGTTTGCTCCGTCTCCAGTCATTTCCCTGCCATGGAGACACTATTTATGCAATCCCTGTGTGGGCAAAGATCATCTCAGTGGGGACATTTTTACTTTATTGGGAGGGCAAATGGAGGCCAGGCTGTTTGGCCCGAGCATTGACAGGAGCACTAGGGAAATTCTGTTAAGTCCAGAGTTCCCTCCATGGTAAATGTTGATGCACTGAATAATAAATCTTCGTGAAAAGAGACCTGGAAGCGAGGAGGTAGAAGGATAGAATTAGGAGACTAGATTAGACTAGAGACTAGAGTCAGAATCAAACTAGACTAGAGTTTCTTCCCTTCCTGTGTGCTTGAGGCACCAACTATACCCCAGTAACGGGGTCTGCAGATGGCATCTGTGTGCAGTCCTGCAAAATCCTACCAGTATGCATTGAACTGGTGGCCATGTGCCCTGCAACTTCACAAAACCCATCTTAGATCCTGAAGGCTGGTGGGAAGGCAGGGGTGGGGGTCACAGTTGCCTCTGCCCAGGGAATCCCTCTTCTCTGACTTCACAGGCTACCCAGAGCTATACCCCTATGCTCTCTCTCTCTCTCTCTCTCTCTCTCTCTCTCTCTCTCTCTGTGTGTGTGTGTGTGTGTGTGTGTGTGTGTGTGTGTGTGTGTGTGTGTGTATGTGTTAACTCTGGTTACACACTCAGATTGCTATTTCTGAGCACACCTCTAGCCTTAGGAGACTGAGGATTTTCTGCAACTGGGGAGCCAGGGGATTTTGCACACAGACCTCCTTTGAACTCTTGCCTCTCTGAAAGAAAAAGAGAGAGAGAAATCTCTGCAAATAGAACAATTTTTAGAAGTTTTTTCCCCTTTATTTTCAACAAGAATCGCCTAAAACCATTCTTTAGCTTAGTTGCTATTGCTGTTTGGGGTAGAATCTCACATATGAGACTGCCTTAGAAACTATCTGCAGTTTTCTTGAATTAAAAAGACAGTGCTCTTTTGTTAGGGTCTCTCTAGGAATGGCGTGAATTTATTCCCTGCTGGCTTTATTCCTCATTCTTTTTTTCTGGGCTGACCTTCCTCTGCTTGCATTTAGTGAGAAAGAAACTTTAAAATATTAAGTGGAGGGAACTGGAGAGACGGCTCTGCAGTTATGAGCACTAGCTGCTCTTGTAGAAGACCTGGGTTCAATTCCTAGCACACAGCACACAGCACACACCTAGCACACGGCAGCTGCAAATCCTCATAATGGTCTGTAATTCCAGCTCTAGGGGCTCTGGCGCCCTCTACTGGTCACTGTGCAAACCAGGCTCATACATGGTGCACATACATACATACATACATACGTACATACATACATACATGCAAAACACTCATGCACATAAAACCAAAGTAAATAAGATATTGTAAAATGGAGATTCAGTTCACATATAATGCTCATGGTTTTCAGTGTTCATTAAATGATTTTTAGTATAGTCTCAGAGTTGTACAATTGCCACTCTGATTTCAGAGTGTTTTTGCTACCCCCCAAAATAAACTCTGTATCCATTAAGCATTAGCCCTGTCTTTCCCAAACTACCATCCTACTTTCAGTGTCTATAAGTTTTCCTACTCTAGATTTGCCTAACACTGTGGGATACTTTGTGTCTGGCTTCTTTCACTTAACATAATGTTCTCAAGGCTCCATACCTGTGTCAGCATGCAGTTCCTTCATTGATGAGCAGTATTTCATTGTGTGCATAAACCACACTTTATTATTCCACTATTTGATGATCATTCTGGCTGTTAGAAAAGTTTTGCTATGAACTCTCAGGCATACATTTTATATAGGCACATGTTTTCAATTCTCTTTGATTTTTACCTAGGAAAATATTTCATGGATTGTATGTTGACTCTCTATTTAACATCTTCAGCAATTGCCAAGCTATTTTTTTCCCAAAAAACCAATTGAGCTATTTAACACTTCCATCAGCAATGTTTGACAATCCCCATTTCCTTACATCCTCTCCAATACTTGTTATTGTACATATATTTCTATTATAGCTATGCTGGTATGCTGTGAATATATAGGTGGTCTTCCGGAACTATGGGCTCTGCATTTGCAGTCAACCAACTGTGGGTCAATATATATATATATGGTGCAAGGACTCAGACCCAAGGACTGCTATGCACTGGGCAAGCACCATGACACTGTTACATCCCTACCTCCCCCTTCATTAAAAATGCATCTGTGGGCTGGGGATGTAGCTTAGTGATAGAATGTGTGACAAAATGAATAAAGCCCTATGTTTAATTCCCTGCACCAAACACACACACACACACACACACACACACACACAAACACACACAATTTTTTGTCTCATTCCCTTCATAAAACAACATAACAACCATATAGCAATCTGAGATGGAATAAAATATACAGGAAAAGGTTGTCTGTAAATACTGCATGCACCATTTTATCAAAGAGTCTTGAGCAGCCAAGCATTCTTGCAAGGATCATTGAACCAAACTCCTACAGATACAAGGAAGATTATGTGTCTGTTTATTGTGGTAAGAAGCATTAATATGCCATAGCTTTTCAAGACTTCTCTTTAAGTAAACAATGTAACATTATTACAAATACTACCCAGTAGAGTCTAGGATAGTTTTCTTGTATGGACAAAATTATCAACTGATTATCACTCCTTATGTCCTTTTAGAGCCTGGTTTTTCTATTTTGCTCCTCAATGGGTGTGGCCAGTTGAGAGTCTCCACAGGCATGTAATCATGTGGGCTCTGTGCTGCCATGGCAGGCTGACTTTACCATAACAATGTCTTTAATATTCATCTGTGTTATACCGTGTGGCAGGATTTCTTCTTATATCCAAGTGAGTGTTCTGTTTAGCCTTGCCACATTTTCTTTATCTGTTTTTCCACTGATAGAAATGTAAGCTGCCTCTAGACCTCGGTGATTATTAATAGCAATGCAGCAAACACAGAAATGCAGATCTCCATTCATGACGCTGATTTCAGCTCTTTTAGAGAAATACTCATGAGTGGAATTGCTTTCACATCTAGTGCTATTTTTAATATTTTGAAGAACAACCCCATGTATTGCATTATGTAGTGGCAATGCTATTCTAGTTTTCCTTCTAGTAGCATATAGGAATCCCAATTACTACATATTTTAAGTAACAACTGTTAATGTTTATCATTAATTTTTGGTAATGATCATTTTGCTGAGTATAGAGTTTACGCTGCATCAAGCTTTTAGTTTCTATTTCCTTGGTAGTTAGTTACATCTTCTATCTTTCCAGGTATACTTTGGCTTCTTATGTGTCTTCTTTGGAAATACACGTTTTTCGTACTTCATCAATTAAAAAATACAAACTATTTTTTTAAAATACAAACTTATGAGCATACATAGTTCCCAGTATATTCTTTATCTTAACCCTTTACTAGAGGTATAGTCTGCAAGCATCTCTTCTCATTCTGTAAGTTGCATGTTTTTGCTCCTTGTTCTTTTGCTGTGTGAGGCTTCTGAACTTTTTTCAGGCTCACTTGGCTAGATTTTACTTTTATTGCTTAGGCTTTTATTGGCATATCTGACAGTGTCTGGGACATCTCCCGCATGTCTTCTTTCAGGTACTTGTTTCACAGTTTTGCTCCTACATTTAAATTTTCCACTCGTTTGAGTTGATTTTTGAATATGGTGGGATAAAGATCCAAATGTGCATGTGGCACACTGGGGATCACACCCAGGGCTTTACACGTGCTTGGACAACACTTAGTCATTTATATTTTTTAAAATTTGGCCACATCTCCAGAGTGATGTGTACAGGGGAAGACCCTTACATATAGGTTAGGTTGAAGATAATTGAGGCTTTTAAATCCTCCTGGAAGAGGTTTAACTCCTTGGTGTATGAATAATTTCTCAAACCTATCAAACTGACTGCTTTTTGAGACACTTGTAATCTCTTGCTCTTGCTGGTACCTTTGTAGCACTGTGTATTCTCTGGTTCCAGTATAGCACGTCACCCCATTCTTTGTCCTCAAAGCATGCCCTTGAAAGACATTCACAGATGTCCTTGTTCACTCAAGACAGACTTGTCCTTTGAGCAGCACTCTGAGCGGTCGGACTGTGAGATACATGTTCCCATCTCCTTGTCTACTGAAGGAAAAGATTTTTATGGGCTTTCCTGGTCACGCTGAGCTAGGATGGCCACAGAGAAGAGTCCTGTTCCCCTTTCTTTCTCAGCAGCCCCCAAGGCATCTGATCCACACGCATTCTGAGAATGCTTGGACTGGCAACAGAGAGAAACATGTTCCTCATAGCTCTCCAAAATTCGGACTGCTGGATTCGTACTACTGCTCTCTTCCCTCTTAGGGCAGAAGTCATCAGCCAGGACATTGCATGGGTTTTGAGCTTGGGTGTGAGGCTCATTCAGGGAAAGGAAAAGTAATTCTTCTTCTATTCCAGTGCAGCCACCCTCTGCTTTGTGTTTGCTTGGATATTGAAACTTCTTAATTGGGTTCTGAAATTCCCATAAATGTATTTTGGTTTATACTCCACACATAATTTCATTGCACACATCCTATATTTCTGTTAAATTTCTTCCTAAGTATTTTAGTCACTTTGATGTTTGGAGATGATATATTTTCCTAATTTCAATTTTGGATTGTTTATTGCTAGTATCTATAAATATAATCTTTTGTATATTGAACATATATTTTATAACTGTAGAACTTGCTTATTAATTCTGATAGTTTTATTATGTACTCCTTAGGATTTTTTATGTGTAAGATGATGTTATCAGTGAATAGGGATTGTTTTAATTCTTCCCTGATCTCGACAGAGCCTTTTATTAGGGGACTGTTTTTATAACTAACCTTCTTCCACTATCCTTATCCCGCACCAATTTTTATTCTTATTGCTGCAGAACTGCCAGCCTTGCCCAGGATCACACAGCAGAGCAAGCAGTTAGACTTATTTGTATCACGGACTTGACAGTCACTGGCCATCCCCTGCAGGGGATGTCCTTCCTAACCAGTTTCCTTTCCTTATGTACCAATACCTGGACAACCTCCTGGACCCCAAGTCTCCATCCATGTTGGTGTTATGTATTAACCTGCATTCCCCCCTCAAATTCTTAAGTGAAAGCCTTAACCTGCAATAGGATTGTATTCATAGGCTGATCTCTTAGGAGTTAATAAAGATTGAGTGTGGCCATAAGGGTGGAATCCTAAATTATCTGAAGAGGAAAAGAGAGAGGACATTCTTGTTCTACATGGGTGCATGCCCAGTAAACAAGTAAACCAATTTAGAAGATGAGAACAAAATGAGAAGGCAGTTGTCTGTACACCAGAAAGAAGGGCCACCTGGATGCTAGCCCTGCTGGCCTGGGTCTTGCACTCTCTGGCCTCTAGAAGCCTGAACAAGCACATTTCTGTCTGAATGACCCAATCTGTGGTATTTTTAATGCCAATCTGGAATGATTAATATAGCTATGCTCAGAGTTCTTCCATCTCCAGCCATTCCAAGTCCTCATTTCTTTCTTTAGAATGCCTTTAGTGTCTTCTTCATTTCATTCTGTGGAGCAGTCCAACCCTCATGGTCCCACGTAGGTCACATCTGTGTTTGTTCAAACAGCAGTGACAATTTTTAATATTCACAAAGTTACGCCCCAGTAAAACTACACTAGTGTAGTTTTGGAGGGGACTTTTCATCTTTTCCCTAAAAATGACATGTAACTGCCATCAGTTTTGCACACATCTTACATTTCTGTTCAAAGATAATATGCCTCAGTCCAGTTACCAGCCATACCATAACATAGTTAACCATAACATAGTTAACCATAACATAGTTAACCATAACATAGTTAACCATAACATAGCTAAACAGACTGCTTTGGTTTGAAAAGGCTTTTCTCCAATAAGAGAGTTTTTATCTGGGAAACTTGAACATTTTAAATTAGATGCCACCCATTTTCTTCCCTTCAACACAAAGAAAGCTCATGCCAGAGAGGGACTGTGAGTCTTTGGGACACAGCACGTCTTCCACGTGTACTTGAGTGGGGAGACAGCAGTAAAGTCATGAAGGAGCAGCAACTGATCTGAGGTCACAGGGAAGAAAAATGGAAGCCAATGAAAGCCAACACTGAAAATGGTGTTAAGGGTTTAGATTCATGGTTGTAGACAAACTCATAGGGTAGATTGCTCGCCTAGTGTGTGCAAGGTTATGGGTTTGTTCCCAGCACACACACATAGATATATAGATGCATAGGCTCCCAGACACACATCGAGACACAGAGACACACACACAGACTTCATCTCAGGCTATAGGGCAGTGGTCTTCAACCTTCTTAATGCTGTAATCCTTTAATATAGTTCTCACTGTGGTGACCCTCAACCATAAAATTATTTTCTTACTACTTTATAACTGTTCCAGCTCCTAAGACCATTGGAAGTACATATTTCCAGATGGCTGCAATCTACACATTAAGAGAGACTGCTCTAGAATAAAAAAAAATTTTTTTAATTTTCTCTGGGAGAAATTTTTCTCCAAGTTACCTGGGAGAAGATGCATGAAATATTGTCATGAGTTAAATTTCAGTGCTAAAAGATATTGTTTGTTTGTTTGTTTTTATTTTTACTCTCTCTTGTTATATATCCCAGGCCAACTTTGAATTCATAATCTTCCTGCCTTAGTCTCCTCACTGCTGAGATTACTGCTACACTCAACCAAGACACTATAATTTAGAACAAACAATGAAAATAGAAGAAAAAGATAAAATATTATTAAGCACGGTAAGAATTAGCTACGTGTAGTGTATCATACACCCCTCTAATCCTAGGAGGTTGAGGCAGGAGGATCACTGCAAGTTTGAGACAAGTCTGGCTTCATACAGTGAGTTCCAGGTGAGCCTGGCTGCACAAGAAACACCGTGTCCACAAAGCAAAGCAAAAGAAATATGAAAAATAATATAAAATGCCATTGTTTGTAGGGAAGAAGACTTTCTGATAAGTTGGATTAATAAGCAAACAAATGAAACAAAAGTCAAATATGTGTGGGCAGTGTGTGTGTGGGTGTTTCAGGTCCTTGGCCTTGTGATTTGGCAGTTGAAATAAGGGCTCACACAGATAGCAAAGGCACTTTATTTGAAATGGAATAATGGAGTGGCTTAGAGCGGGACACACTGTCATGGTTGATGGTGGGCCACCTGAGTGAGAGGAGCCAAGAGCCACAGATTGTAACCTGGAGTCTCTTTTTACAGTGTCTAAAGAAAGAGGGTTGGCTAATAAAAGGAATGACTTGGGTGCTTCTCTATTTCAATTGATGGTTAAGCCATATATTAATTTTCCTTACCATTCATGTCCCTTGCCATCATGCATTTGACTTTAATCGTACACATGCTCAATCATGCACAGGTATAAGGTGTAATAGAGGGTTCTCCCTAAAAGCTCAACTGAAGGACACGGTTTGCCTTACTGTACACGCATCCCAAACCAATTCTAGACAAATCAGAATTTCTCTTCTTCATAAGCAGATACATTAGGGATATATTTGAATAAGAACTATCTAAACTTGATTGTTGTTAGGGGCAGAGCAACTTAGGCTAGTGTTCAGAGAGGGGTGTACATGTTGCCTGATGTGGTAGAGTCTGAGGTTGCAGGGAGCTTCATTGGAGAGGGGTACGTAGTACATAGTACATGCAGGTGAAGGAGCTAGGTTGCCAAGTGTATTATTAGAGCTGAGGGGCTATTCATAACTCAAAGCAATTAGTGCCCCAGGCCACTAAACTATTCCCCATGCTCGCCTGCTGCAGAAAGTCTGCAAAAGTCATTGGCAAACTTTTTCTTAAATGGGCCAGACACCAAGTATTTTGGGCTTTGTTGTAGCTATTCAACTTTCTAATACAAGGGAAGAGGAGGCATAGCTAATAAATGGATAAAATGGACGTGGTCATCTTCTAATAAAACTTTATTTATAAAAATAGAATGAAGTGTGAATTGCCCTATGGGCCAATGTTACCCTAGAACAACACAAGAACCAATGAAGGGAGCATCATAGAGCATCACAGGATTGTAGCAGTGGAGAAGGGACTTGTGTAGAATTCCTTCTGGGGAAATATTGCAGCTGCCATACAGGAGAATGCCTTTTTCCCGTGATACATGGAACCTGATACAATTGTTTCAGTTTTAATATGGCAAGTTTAGAGGTGAGAGAACAAAAAGACATGTAATGTCATACTTTTATAATAGGAAAAGACACATCAATTGAATTGAAACTTTTTTTATATGCATTTAAAGTAGAGAGGGCAGAAAACCTAGTCTAAAACTCCTTAGATAACTCCTGCTTCTCAGGATTTCTATATCTATGTTTAAAAGGAGATATATGATCTGAGAGTTCACAGAATTTCACAATAAAACCATGTCCTGAAAAATGTATGTCCATTCTGTGCCCTCAACCCCTCTGGTGTCCTTCTCTAGATTGTAGAGAACCCTTGTTTCCGTCCCCAGGGGATGAGATGCACTAAGATAAATATTACTCTTTGATAGCCTAGAAATGTAGCTTCTTGCTGTTGCTCTTCACAGAATATGTGATCTATTAACCAACCTGGAAATCACTTTCTTGTTCCTGAGAAAGAATTTCTTTCTATACGACTCTCACCTGGGGGAGAATGAAGAAAAAGGAATAGACTTGTAGTCTGATTTGTTTTCTGTTGCTGTGAGTGGCCACCCTGATCAAAAGCAACTGAGACAGTTCCAGGTCAGCTCCATTGTCAAAGGCCTCAACATAGGAGCGCTCAGGCAGGAACTGAAAAAGAAACCATAGAAGAACCCTGTTTATTGGCTCATTCTTTTTGGGTCATACTCAGTTGACTTTCTTTTTTTTTCAGTTTTTTTTAAATTAGGTATTTTCCTCATTTACATTTTCAATGCTATCCCAAAGGTCCCCCATACCCACCCCCCCCAATCCCCTACACACCCACGCCCCCTTTTTGGCCCTGGCGTTCCCCTGTACTGGGGCATATAAAGTTTGCAAGTCCAATGGGCCTCTCTTTGCAGTGATGGCCGACTAGGCCATCTTTTGATACATATGCAGTTAAAGACAAGAGCTCCTGGGTACTGGTTAGTTCATATTGTTGTTCCACCTATAGGGTTGCAGTTCCCTTTAGCTCCTTGGGTAATTTCTCTAGCTCCTCCATTAGGGGCCGTGTGACCCATCCAATAGCTGACTGTGATCATCCACTTCTGTGTTTGCTAGGCCCCGGCATAGTCTCACAAGAGAGAGCTATAATTGGGTCCTTTCATCGAAATCTTGCTAGTGTATGCAATGATGTCAGCATTTGGAAGCTGATTATGGGTTGGATCCCTGCATATGGCAGTCACTAGATGGTCCATCCTTTCGTCACAGCTCCAAATTTTGTCTCTGTAACTCCTTCTATGGGTGTTTTGTTCCCATTTCTAAGAAAGGGTAAAGCGTCCACATTTTGATCTTCGTTCTTCTTGAATTTCATGCGTTTGGCAAGTTGTATCTTATATCTTGGATTTCTTATACAGTCCAGGGCCACCTGTCAGAAAGTGGCACAGCCCACAGTGGGATGAACCTTCCTCTGTCAATCAACCATCAAGAATATGCCCCACAGATACTCACAGGACAGTCTGATGGAGAGAATGCTCATAGAGGAGGAGGCTGCCTCTTTCCAGGCTGTCTAGGTTGTGTCAAGTTGACAATAAGCACTAACTAGCATTACTACCCCTTGCTAACTTGACACAAACATATTATAATCCATACCTTTTCATTTCTTGTTTGTCTCCTATTGTCTAATGTTAATTCATAATAGGAAATACCATACCACTTTTAAAGCCCCACAATTTTTAAAATCCCAATGCTTTAAAATTTCAGTGTATCTTTAAAATATCCAGTTTCTTAACCTTGGGTTCCTATAGGAAAAAGTCCAAGTTAAATACTTTCTTATTCCAAAAAGGAAGAACTAGGGCACAGAAACAATCTAATTAAAGCCATCCAAAACTCAGCAGTGTAAATCAAATTCTGTAGCTCAGTTTCTAACACTCATGCTCTTTGGGGATTGAAAGGGCTTTAGGTGACCCCATATCCTCAGCTCTGTCATTTGCAGCAGGTTTGGGCCAGCTAAACCTACCACTGCCTTTGGCAGGTGCCCCATGATGCTTACTATTGTCATTGGCAGATGTTCCATGGTTCTGGCATCTCCAGTAACTCTGGGTCTCCATTCCAACTCAGTTTGCTCCTTCACTAATGGCCTCTGCTGGTCTCTTGGGGGTGTCTAATCCTGCTACATAGTGCCGTGTCTCAGCTTCTTTCATGATCCCCTGAGCCCTGTATACTTTAAGCTCCCAACCACAGTATCATGTGAGAAACTCTTATGCATTATCAAGTTCAGTTGCCAGGTTTAGATGCAGGCTTGGTGTGCATCAAACCACAGCTTTTGTGTGCTGACCCCGGCAAGACACTTCCCAGAAGATTTTGTGTCAGCTATGTTCATCTCTTATTAATCACAGCTGATTCTTCATCCTCAACTGACCAGCAAGTCTTAGCTTACCTCTGACATGTCACAAGCCACAATGCCACTGTCTGCATTCTAACAGCATTTTTCTCTTCCAACCACCTATAGATCAACCTATTAAACTCTGAGCACTCAATGGCTTTTCCAGTCCAAAGTTCCAACGTTTTCACAACAGTGTGGCAAAGTCTTCTTTTCTTACAACTGCATTCTATGGAATGGCCCTATGGACTTTCATAGGAAGTAGCAGAGAACAATTAGTTTTAGCCCTAATGAGTTGGTTCTGGAACGTTAATTTCCTAACCATAGGAGCCTTCAATGTGATTGTTAAGTTGGCTGAGTCACTGAAGAAATATACCTCCAGCCTGTTGTATAATTATCTCAGGAATTATAAAGGCAATAAATGCATGATTGTTTTTTATGAATACATTAAAGCAGAGATGTATAATTGGCACTTTAACGATCTACTGGCAGCAAATTAGATATTAATGTGATTACAAAATGATAATTACTTTTGGCAAATAATTGACATCACCTTTCAGTAGCCCCTTCCCACTACATTCTTGTGGCCTATAAGACAGAGAATCAAATAAAGGCCGAATGGGAAAGAGTGAGTTAATTACCCAAACAACTGGTTGATCTTTATATTCTTGCCCAGTGAGTCTTTGGGGTTTAATAACGGTGGTAATAGACTATATATTTTTTCCTGCATGATGCACAAATGATGTATAAACCTTCACAATGTAATTACCACCCTTAAATCACTTCATTTTTGATAGCTGGTAGCTGCTCAGGAGATGAGATTGTTCTTCATAATCCTCATTAGGTTAGGAAGGAAAAACCTTACCTCAGAAGAAAGGCAGGTAGAGATGGAGAAGCAACATCCTTGCTGAATATGCAGTCAGGTCTCCTCAGCCAGGCTGATATGGACAATTAACTTTATTAGCTTTTATTTTATTATCTCTTGACATGTATGAATGTATGTGTCTCTGTGAGGGTGTGTGAACATGTGTGTCAGTGCCCATGGAGGCCAGAAGAGGATGTCAGATCCCCTAGAGCTGGACTTCCAGGTGCTTCTGAGGCTCCTGCTCTGAGTGCTGAAAATGAACTCCAGTCCTTGAAAGAACAGCAAGCACTCTTCACCAACCACTGGGTCATCTCTTTAGCCCCCGCTAGGATTAACCAACCATTGGGCTGTCTCTTTAGACCCCTGTGATTAACTTTTAACCTCACATCTGTGTTTATTGAAAATTTTTTAAGAAAAAGGCTCCAAACACAAATTTGCATCCTTTTCAAAAGGATTTTTGGTGGTTCCATGTGCTGAACTCAGGGCTTTCGGGTGCTTTACACTGAGTTATACCCCTTCCCTGAAAACACAAGTTCCTGAGACTCAACCAGCAAAATTAATGTAACCTTTCTCTATTTGCTGGGGCACTTGAGCTGTTTCCATTGGCTAAAAATGATGATTAAAAAATAGGTAAGATACTCTTACGCTGTTTGAAGTAGTCATATTTGTTGATATGTAAACTGTTGAGATTGGTAACCAAGACAGCACGCCATCAGCTGCTAACTTATCCTTGGCCCATCTACTACTATGTACATTGTTTGTATTGAATTTTACCATGCACCTCCTGTTCTCTCCTGAAACTGAATAATAAGATTAAGCACCCCCGAGTAATGAGAGCAGACACGATATTGATGGATTCCCAGTTGCTCAGATCTGCTTTTGATTTTTCTTTTGTATGCAGTGAAGAGCCTCTAAAGAGGCCTTTCTGAATTTGAATGGCTAGCATCAGAAGCTGCCTTACAAGGCAATGGAAGCACAGGCAGAGGGAGACCTGAGGGTGAGGCCACATCACAGAACCCACAAATAAGGTACTTGGAAAAAACAAACCATATCGTGGTGCCAGAGAGATGGTTAAGTGGTGACTACTGAATGGACCAGGGTTACTCGTATCTAACAATGTCGTTGTTGGTTTTCAGAGTAAATGCTTAGAAGTCCTTTGTGTTTCTAAGTCCTTGGTTATAGACTGCATACCTAATGTCTCCAAAGATATATGCAACATGCATTCACTCACTCATTTGCACTTTCAGCAATTATTTATCAAATATCTATGTGTTTAGATACTATGTCACATTCTGGGTATACAGGAGGTGGCAAAGCAGACATAGTCTTCACTTTTGTATGTCATATAGAAAAAAAAATAGTTCCATATTGTTGTTTCTGGAAGCAACAACTCATCCAGATAAAATTTCCTATTTCTTCCTTTTTCTTTTTCTCCCCCACTTCCCCCCTCCTCTTTTCTATCATTTCACACAGGGTTCCAAAAATTATTTTTATTGTGTTACAGAGTTGATAACATTTGGTTTATTAGATGCTGCTGTTTGGGGAATATGAGATAAAATCCTGGGGACCAGCCATACATCTGTCGAACTCATTTCTTTTATGATGGTTTTTAGATTCCCTGGATGTATTAAATGTCCCCAAGAGGGGCATTAGTGTTTAAGAATATGCTTTTTTTTTTTTTTTTACTTCTTTCTCTTTTCTTCATCATGTGTGTGTACACATGTGTGTGAGAGGGTGGGCTCACCTGTGTGTGTGTGCATGGAGGCCAAAGATCCACTTTGGGTATCTTTGTTTGTTTGTTTGTTGTTTGTTTTTCTCTCACAGAACCTGGAGCTCAGTTTCACCCGAGGCTGGTGGGTCAGCAACCCCTGGGATTGCAATGTACCCAGCTATCATTGCGAGTGCCAGGAATCTTTACTCAGATCCTTACACCTGTACGGCAAGCACTTTTACCCACCAAGCCAACTCCATTGCTCTTTTCTTCATTTTTACTAAGGAAGATTCCAGTGAATGGCTACCATCTACTTTCTACCCAGTTACTATTGTGGGTCAGATGGTTTCTATAGATACTGCATAGTGTCTCATGGAAACTTTAAAGAAGGAACTTACCCTCTTGTGGTAGGTGAAGAAACCGAGGACAAACAAGGGTTGGAAACTTGTCTAGAGTCTCACAATTATATATGATATAGCTGGGGTTTGAACTTAAGACTACAAAAGAACAAGGTCCTGATGCCCTCTTCATTCCTTACTGCTTCTAGAGTCTCTGGGTGTGCTTTCTAAGCACTATCTGCTACCTCTGTGGGCTCCTCTTGCCTTTTTTTCAAGTAGGGATGCAGACAGTGAATGATCGCTCCTGCAAGACAGGGTTTTACTACTCTTTTGTTTGTTATTTTTATGCTAGTTTAATACTAAAAATAACAATACTCTAATATGCTAGCGTTGACCTGGTTCCAGTATAGTACAAAATTTGGCTATATCTTTTAACCAATTAAAAAAGAGGACACTTTATTTTGTCTTTTTCTTGGCTGATGTGGGAGATAAAGTGATTATTGACATATATTAAAAATGTGAGGTCCCTATAGATTCTATTTTCACATAGGATTAGTAGATAAGTTTTTCAGATAGAGAACACAAGATGTAAAGGCATAGCCAAATTAATTTTGATTCACTCTGGAGTTGAAGATTAGTTGCAAGAGTAACAAAGGCTGCATTGTTAGGGTAATTGCATGAAGCTAATCTTCTAACAGAGCAATTGCCCTGGTTGTGCAAGTAGCTTTGAAATCATCATTTCTTAGCATTTAATAAAAGGTGGTCACAGGGCACTTGTAAATAAATATCACTGACTGCACATTTTATTTTAAAAACCTTATTTGCTTACTGCAAAAATGGAGTTTTTTGCTTGACTTTGAAGTCTGCTCAGCAAGAAAACAGTATTTCTAACTGAATTAAAGCTTTTAACTCTTGATAAATTGCCTTTGGTTGCCTTTATGCCTGTTTGCAATAACGTCCCATAAGCTCCATGTGTAGCAAACACTAGTGTCAGTAGATAAGGGTTTTTAGGAGTTACAATTAATTGCAAAGATATAAGGGAGACAGCATGCATTTACTAGGTTGCCAAATTTTCGGAAGCTCAAAGTTATATGAATGCAACAATTTATGGTGCCAATTACTAGCTGTGGTGGTTAAATGTCTGAATACATGCTGGGCATGATGGCCCATGCCTATAATCCCAGTACTCTATTTGGAAGATAACTAGAGAGGATCAGGAGTTTTAGGACAGACCAGTTTGGGCTACACGAGACTCTGACTCCATTTCATTTGCTGTACATTCTTTTAGGAGAGAGAAAATGAAATAGGATAACTATGACCTTATTTCTTCTTGGAAACTTTTATAGATTTCATAGAAGAGCTGTCTGGACCTGAAATGTGTTTTAAGGAAAGGTTCTAAACAGTGAATTACTTTAAAATTTAATTTTAGTTTTGTTCATGTATAGATATGCTTTATGTAGCTAGTTTTTGTAGTATGTTCTCTTCCAGTGCTTTTGAGATGCATCTTTCTCATTCCTAGCACTGTTTGTACTTTTTCTTGAAGGACTTTATCATAGGGTAAAAGCTCTGAGCCCACCCCAGGTTTGAAAACCTACCAAACCCACCTGAGCTCAAATACCCACAAGTCCCTAAGCTTGAAAACCCACCAATCCCTGAGCTTGAAATCACAGCAATCCCTGAGCTCAAAATCCCACTAATCGCTGGGTTTGCTCCAAGGTCAGGACTTGAAATCCTACCAATCTCCACAATGGAAATTTCTACCTTAAAAAACTCCTCCCCAAGAAACCCTATATAAGCCTGTCTTCTATTCAGTTCCTTACTGCTTCTTGCCCTAGCAGAGGCAGCACCCTCCTGTGTTTTCCCAATGAATCTCTGTGAGGATTGTTGTATGATATCACTTTGTGTTATTCCTTGGCTGCCAGGATACCTTCCCCCTCAGAGCAGCAACACATTCACTGGGGAAGCCTTTCCCTTCAGAGCTGTAACACTTGCATTTATCAGCATTGTTTTTTCCAATAAACCAATTATTTCTTCAATGGTGCCTTCAATTAAATACCTACTTTTTAAAAAATTAATACATATTTTTATTATTTACTTGGGCTCAATGTTCTGTTTATTTTTTTAACTTGATGTATAACAGTTTCCACTGAGATTGTAACGTTCAGTTCAACTGGGAAGTCCTTTAGACAGGGAGGTGAACAAATTAAAATAGAAAGTCCTTGAAACTGATCAGATTCTCTAGGCCCCTCCCTCTCAGACAAGCCAAACTGCAAAGAAGACTCCAAGACCAGATCAGCTGTCATGAAGAAGCAGAAACCAGCTGAGCTGCTTAGAAGAGGTGTAGACTAACTGGGCCACTTGGAAAGGACATTCTCCAACCTTGAGCTTCCTGCAGCCTGTGCAGTGTGTTCCTGGTTCTCAGCTTTTGTGTTACCCATGCTAGGAGTGGGCTTCAGTGATATAGCTGTCTTTGACTCATTTCTGCTCCTGTAAATAACCTATCAGCATATTCCTATAATTAAATCCAATAAAACTCATTGGTTCAACAAGTTAGACTTTTGTAGTAACCATACTTTGGTCTGTCTTGGGCATCCTATCTGGAGTGAGTGTGTGCTTTTCTCCCTAGGAAAAATTTGACACAACATTTCTTAAAATGACTAGTCCACTGATTTTCAGATTTTCAGTCTTTTTTGGTTTCTATTGTGTATTTAGGATTAGACATTTTAACATGAATGTGGAATATATATATATATATATATATATATATACACTTACAAGATATATGTTTATATATAAATTAAATATATAACATATACATATATAATATATAAATGATATTCTGTCTGCACTAGGAGTTGATCCTGTGCCACAGTGCTCCATACCCAAATACCATCAGGAGAGAGCTGTTCTCCCAGGAGTGCTGATACACCTGTGAGCACAGATAAGACCAACACTTCTGCTTAAATTCCTGGCCAAAGAGGAAACCACCCAGAACCATCAGGACACAGGAACCAAGGAACAGCCAGGAACAGCATCCTTCTGGTTTCCACCTGCACCCCAAAGCTGAACCTGTGCCACAGCTCTCCATACCCAAATTCTTCCCAGAGAGAACTGGTCTCCCAGGAGTGCGGACACACAGGCTTGCAGGAGGAACAAGCCACAGTCAGAGACAACAAGACCAGCTAACCACTGAGATAACTAGATGGCAAGAAGCAAGGGCAGAAACATAAGCAACAGAAACCAAGGCTACTTGGAATCATTAGAAACCAGTTCTCCCATCACAGCAAACCCCGGATACCCCAACACACCAGAAAAACAAGACTCTGATTTAAAATTACATCTCATGATGATGATAGAGGGCTTTAAGAAGGACATATATAACTACCTTAAAGAAATACAGGAGAACATAGGTAAACAGCTAGAAGTCCTTAAAGAGAAAACACAAAAATCCCTTAAAGAATTACAGGAAAACACAACCAAACAGGTGAAGGAATTGAACAAAACCTTCCAGGATCTAAAAATGGAAGTAAAAACAATAAAGAAATCACATAGGGAGACAACCCTGGAGATAGAAAATCTAGGAAAGAGATCAGAAGTCATAGATGCAAGCATCACCAACAGAATACAAGAGATAGAAGAGAGAATCTCAGGGGCAGAAGATACCATAGAAAACATTGACACAACAGTCAAAGAAAATGAAAAATCCAAGAAGCTCCTAACCCAAAACATCCAGGAAATCCAGGACACAATGAGAAGAACAAACCTAAGGATAATAGGTATAGAAGAGAGTGAAAATTCCCAACTTAAAGGGCTAGTAAATATTTTCAACAAAATAATAGAAGAAAACTTCCGTAACCCAAAGAAAGAGATGCCTATAAACATACAAAAAGCCTACAGAACTCCAAATAGATTGGAACAGAAAAGAAATTTCTCCCGACACATAATAGTCAAACACCAAATGCACAAAACAAAGAAAGAATATTAAGAGCAATAATGGAAAAAGGTCAAGTAACATATAAAGGGAGACCTATCAGAATTATACAAGATTTCTCACCAGAGACTATGAAAGCTAGAAGATCCTGGGCAGATGTTGTACAGACCCTAAGAGAACACAAATGCCAGTCCAAGCTACTACACCAAGCAAAACTCTCAATTACCATAGATGGAGAAACCAAGATATTCCATGACAAAAACAAATTTACTCAATTTCTTTCCACAAATCCAGTACTACATGGGATAATAGATGGAAAATGCCAACACAAGGAGGGAAACTATACTGTAGAAAAAGCAAGAAAGTAATCTTTCAACAAACCTCAAAGAAAATAGCCACACAAACATAAAATTGTTAGGAGCGGGTGTGGCGGCAGTCCCAAAGGCGCCAGGGACTGTAGCTAAGTCATATGACTTGCACCTGACTTCCTCATATAAGTCACAAACATCTTGAGAGCTGCGCAGGTGCACCAGGATACCGGTGAATCCAGTTTGATGGAGATATGCCCCTGCTGCCCTGATTAGCTGAAGCTGCGTGCCTGGTGAGGCGGCGTGGCCTGCTGTGCGTGGATGAGAGTATAAAAGGAGTGAGAGGCCCAGGGTTCGGGGGAGATATAAACAAGAAGAATCAGGACTGAATAAACTGCTGTTAGAAGGACTGGTGGTCGTGTCGTTCTTGCTGGTCGAGAGCGGACGCGACATAAAATAACATCAAAAATAACAGAAAGCAACAATCACTATTCCTTAATATTTCTTAACATCAATGGACTCAATTCCCCAATAAAAAGACCTAGACTAACAGACAGGATGTGTAAACAGGACCCAGTTTGCGGCATAGAGGAAATTCACCTCAGTGTCAAACGACAGACACTATCTCAGAGTAAAGGGCTGGAAAATAATTTTCCAAGCAAATGGTCCCAAGAAACAAGCTGGAGTAGCTATTCTAATATTGAATAAAATCAACTTTCAATGAAAAGTTATCAAAAAGGGTAAGGAAGGATACTTCATACTCATCAAAGGAAAAATCTACCAAGAACTCTCAAATTGGAACATCTATGTGCCAAGATATATGTTTACATATAAATTAAATATATATTAAATATACAATATATACACATATAATATATAAATGATATATACATAAATGTATAATATCTAAATATGTAAATATATAGATATCAATAAGCCAAAGAAGATATATGTGTGTGTATAAGATATTTGTATAAGATATGCATATATATGATATGCATACACACATACATATCATCTTTGGCTTATGAATATTTATATATTTAATTCATAATATTAAAACATAATGATCTAATTTTTTTTAGTTTATCTAACTTATTACAACTGGGACCAAAGAAACTACTCTGTTATGATTTTAATCTTTCAAAAATATATTGATAATTCTTTCATAGCTCCAAATATTGCAGATATTGTAAATGTTTATGTCTTCTTAAAAAGAATACATATATTCTGTAGTCATTAAGTGTAATGTTTATATGTATAAATATTTATATACAAAACAATTACACTTAATATATAATATACATTCATAAATCTGTGTATGAATACATACACATATGCACACATATGTATATGTGTGCATGTGTGTATTCAGTTATGGAACATCTGTTAATTGCTACATCTTTGCCTGTAATGACTTTTTTAAGTGCTGGGATTAAAGGAATTGTACTGGCTGATTTTGTGTGTCAACTTGACACAGGCTGGAGTTATCACAGAGAAAGGAGCTTCAGTTGGGGAAGTGCATCCATGAGATCCAGCTGTGGAGCATTTTCTCAATTAGTGATCAAGGGGGGAGGGCTCATTGTGGGTGGCGCCATCCCTGGGATGGTAGTCTTGAGTTCTCTAAGAAAGAAAGCTGAGCAAGACAGGGGAAGCAAGCCAATAAGAAACATCCCTCCATGGCCTCTGCATCAGCTCCTGCTTCCTGACCTGCTTGAGTGCCAGCCCTGACTTCCTTTGGTGATGAGCAGCAGTGTAGAAGAGTAAGCTAAATAAACCCTTTCTGCCCCAACTTGCTTCTTGGTCATGATGTTTTGTGTAGGAATAGAAACCCTGACTAAGACAGGAATGAATTACCATTCCTGGACTCTACTAACTTTTGTGACTATCTGTTCTAACTAGGAGACAGGTATGTTGAATTTTCTATTATACTTATGGATTTGAATATTTTAGCGTGCTTGTTCACAAAATCTTATTATGTAGCCTTACATGGTCTGAAAGTTACTATATAGACCAGCCAGACCTCAAAACTGTGGTGATTCCTCTGTCTCTGCCTCCTGAGTGCTGGCATTACAGGGGTGCTACCGTGCCCAGCTCTCAATTCTGTTTCTCTTGCTTTATGTACGTAGAAGCAATTATAAGAGATACAAACAAATTTGTCATAGTTCTAAATTGAGCACAGTATCTGCTATTGGTAGTTTTGTTAGGTTCTTCCTCAAGATTTTTTCACTAAAGTCTTATTTATTTGATAAGTCATATAGTTAATATAGCTTTTTTGGTTAATATTTTCATACTATTTTCTTCTATAGTCTTACCTTCAATCTTAATGCATTATATTTGGATATATCTCTTTAATCAGTGTGTGTGTGTGTGTGTGTGTGTGTGTGTACTTATAAGTATATAATTATAAAAATCTATTTTTAACCAAAATCATTATGTTATTTCCATAGAAGGAAATTACTATTGTCTATTTGTCTCATGTGGTCTTTGTTCTTTTTCAAAATCGCTTCTTTCTTTGCCTTTGGATTATTTTATATGATCCATACTTAAACATTATCTTCCTGTTCTTTTATTATTTACCCTAAGGATTAGATTATGTATGCCAAAGTATCAAAGTCTAATGTGTATTAGTATTTTCCCCTCATACTAAGTAAAGCAAATCTTAGAATAGCATCCCTCAAAGCATGATTTGTGGACATGCAGCTGTTCTATGTACTGTTTTCAGTTAATGATCTCAGAAGCTTGAAAAAGAATTAAAATCAACTACATTGCTGTGTTTTGAATACTCTTTATTTCAGCTGACATTTTTGCAAATGACACTGCCATGTGTGCATGTGTCGAACTCAAGACTTCATATATGCTAAGCATACATTCTGCAATTGAACTACACCCTCAGCCCAAATGATAACTTTCCAAATTAAAGGAGTAGTGTATGGAATTAAATTTTGGAGCAAGCTTCTTATTTTGCTGTGGAATGGTGCTTTTAGTAGCATTGCCTTAGTAGGATGCTGTGACCCTATTTCAACTAGCGTCTACAGACAGATATGCTCCTCTGACATACACCATGATTCTCTGTTTTAAACCCCAGAAGACATTATTGCTGTGGCTTTATACTTTTAGAATATTTTATATTTATCTACATATAACCTTTCATTGCACATTCCTATTTTTATCCTTAGGTTTTCATATGGGATCGTTTTCTTTCTGTTTAAAAATACTCTTTGTGAGCTGAGGAGATGGCTCAGTAGATGACAGTGCTGACCAGGTAAGAATGAAGATCCATATTTGAATCCCCAGTGTCCCTGTCACAAAGCACTGGGTGGCCAGACATGCCTATAGGCCCAGCATTGGAGTGAGGAGGAGGCAGAGCTAGATCCAAGGAGCTTGATGAGGCACCAGCATAATCCAAGCAGTGCATTTCACGTTATGTCAAGGTAGAGGGCTGCAGAGGAAGACACCAGATGTCTCCTTTAGACTGCATGTGAATGCACAGGTATATCTTAAGCACACATGTGCACACATTCACACATACCATTCATACTCATCCTTCCCAAATACTTTTTAGTACTTTTTCTTAGTATTTCTTGATAAATTGTATTCATCTGAAAACATTTATTTTCCTTTAGCTTTAAAGGATAATCTCCCTGAGTATATACTATATGCTAAGTTGGGTTATTCTTTTCTCTCAATACTCTTAATAAATAACTCTACTGTGTTTGGCTTCTTTGACTTGTAAGCTGTGTATCTTAATTGTTCCTGTGAAAGTAATAAATTCTCTCCCAACCATTATAAATATTCCCTCTTGCTTTTTGATAGTTTTACAATGATCTACCTATTATATTTCTCTTTCTTCTATTGCACTTGAAGTTCATAGGACTCATTAAATCAGTTTTTAAAATGTTTGGTCAATATCTCTTCAAATACAGCCTCTCACCTTTCTAAAGCCTTATGTTTTGAAAGTGACTTTCATATATAACAGGTTTTTTTCACCAGGCTTTGTTTATCTCTCATACTCTTCTGAATTTTTATTCTTTTTATTTCTATGTCTTTGGTTGCAACAGTATTCTAGAGATTTAGTTTTAATTTAACAATTTTCTCTTCTTTCATTTTTAGTTTGTAATTAAAGTGCTTCACTGAGACATTAATTTTAGATATTATATTTTCATCTCTATCTTATCTGATTTGTTGTAAGCATTTTAGATTATACCAAAATTTTTAAGTTTTAACTTTATTCCCTTGACCATATTTAATATAACTCAGTTATTCAGATCCTACATATGTCTATTTGTATTGTGTGCTATTTCCCTTAGATTTTGATCATTATTTTCTACATTTTAAAAGCCTAGTTATTGTCGAGTGTGTTTTAGATACTACATATGAAAAGTTGTAAGAAGACTTATGGCCTCAAATACTTTTATCTTCCTTATGGAAAAAACATATTTGCTTCTGGAAAACACGAGCAGACACTTAATTCCTGATCACCCTATGTTAGTCAGGAATTGAGAAGATTTGAGCTTCCATCTCTGTATGTGGATGGATGCCTTCTTTCTCTTCACCTTTCTTTGAGGATGTAGCACCTCAGGGCCTGTGATAGTTGATTTCATCTTTCCATTTAGCTGGGTCACTGTGCCTAAATATCATATTATCCCAACACTGGTTTAAATGTTGCTATATGTCTGCCTGTTTCTCTTCCAGTGAGATTAACCTTTAAGCCAATAAACTGTAAGTAAAGAAGATGCCTCTAGGTCAGGAATTGAGAAAAGGTGTAAGCATGTGCTACACATGTGGCTTTCCTATTTTCCCTGTGTGTTCATTACTTACGGTGAGTTTAGAATACATTGGATCATAGAAAAGTCTCCAGATCACCTTTAGATTTAAGATTAAATATCAGTTTTCCCCTAGATTTTTATCTTGGTGGTTTTCTCTAAAGATTCTGGATTTGTCAGTTATTTTCTTAAAAATTATCCTTCAGTGTGTATGTGTGTGTGTGTGCATGTGTTGTGTGTATATATGTGTGTATATATGTGGGGGGGGGGTTGGTACGTGTCTGCTGTGTGTGTCTGTATGTAAGTTGTGTGTGTCCTATTGGTTATTTTCCTTTAAAGAACCCTAATATAAGGCTCAAAGACACAATTTAGGAATTTATGGGTGGTCCCTCTCCTTAGCAGACCCCAAACTCTTACTTAAGTTGCCCTGAAAGTTCACTATAAAGTCTGCTCTGTTTTTCTGCCTCTCATCCATTTCTATGTGAAATGGGAATTTCCCTAGGGAGAAAGTGATGCCAGGCTCCAGGCTTGCTATTCATTTCCTTCTCTTTTGGGATTTTTGCCTCTCATAATGATTCCCTGCCATTCTCTGGTGCTGTCATACAGATTTTGAGCTACATTCTAAGCTTTTTGAGTTGTTCTCAATGAAATACTTGGTCAGGTTTATCTACTCAATAATTTTCAGAGTGTTTTTCTGGGACACATGTCTGTTCTTCTTGAAGAAAATCTAGGCAGGAAATCAGATGAAGAATTCAATTTGCCTTGTATTGTCTTCATACCTAAGGTGAGATAGCAGGAAAGAGGTGGAATATATTAGTTGAAAACTCAGAAAATAAATCTCTGCAGGGAAGGCCTGGTATTATCAAGTATAGAGATAACATTTAAAATGATGGAAATGAATGAGGTAGCTTAAAGAGAAAGTCTAAACAGTGTGTGAGTGTGTGTGTGTGTGTGTGTGTGTGTGTGTGTGTGTGTGTTGTGTCTGTGTGTCTGTGTGTCTGTGTTGCAGGAGAGCTCTTTCAGGAATCCTAATGTTTAGACATTAGGTAGAGGAGGAGGTTTGAGTGAGATGTTGGAGGTGTCTGTTGGATGGGAATATGGAATCATACAAGCAATCATACATTTTAAGAAGCAGAGGATGTTCAAAATGATGGATGTGAAGACAAACCTGACAACATGGACCTAAAAGTTTTGGAGTATTTGAGTCTCACCCGTGTACCACAGCACTTGATAAATAGCTGTACTTTGCAGTAGAGTGGGTGGACAGCCTCAGGAAGAGTGATTCGGGGGACGTGGGAGGCTTGCCCAGCAGCAATCACCCTGGTGCCTTTCAGTCTATAATCTGATGAGTTCTGCACCACTTCAACCTGAAAGGCTTATTTGAAATCTTCACTCTGTCCTTTTGGCAAATGATTCAGGTAATGCCCGTCAGGAGCAAAGAAGGATAGTAGCCTGCCCACTTCTTAATCTTCTCAGCAATCCAGGGAGCAAATGTATGCTTCAGTACTGTTCCAAACTTGCATACAGCTGCACCTCTGGAGGTGAGCTTTCATTGTTTGCCCACTCACAACTCAACTAGATGCCTCACTGCAAGCAGGAGGCAGTGGGGATGTGCATTTCTTATCCTAAGCTGAACACTCCTATGACAAGCCTTTACTACTCTGAACTGTCAGTACAGTTCAAATTGGTCCAGAGGAAGATTAAAACCCATTGTTTCTACTTGACAAAGCAGCAGAAAAGTCCAGTGCCAAGGAACGAAAAGAAGTGTCAATAATAATATGCTGCACACATGGCCTCTTTATTTCCTAGAAAGAGTTAAAGAATGATTGCCTCTCATATATATATATATGGTGAGTTTAACAACAGGACATGCTCACAGACATTTCAACTAGAAAGGAAGGCAGTGAGACCAAATTTCCTTGTGGGTAAGTGTGGAGTAAAACATGTAGGTCCTTATTCGAGCCATTTTACCATGTGTAAAATGAATTTACTTATTTCTTTAATTTTTCCAATTCCTATCTGATGAGGCGAGGAGAGCCCATGAGTTAGGCATAAATTATAACAAACTGTTTCATTTAAATAGAGCACTTTAGATATACACCATTCTGATACTTTGGGGAAAAGGCTGTTTGGACATAGTTTAAGACACCATTAAATATGGTCTTTAATCAGTGCAATCTCAGCCGAGCTGTCTAACTCTACTATTTTGTGACTCTTGATGGTTATTAAAGAGCTATTTATATATGGTAATACCTTCATGAAGGAGATTAAACAATTTGTTGAGTTATTAAAGAGATGGTGCAATCCTGAAATATGTTCGTTCTGGGTATCAAGTCATTTAATCTCTCTGATTTTGATTCTCAAATTAAAATTAGGAGTAACGGAGGACTTGTCCTGGCTGTACCATCACATTATAAACAACATCAATCAGGATAATGTATAGAAGGCCCTTCTAGATCAATGTAGGACTTTACTTGTTACAATGTATTCAAGACCTTATGGGAAACCATGACAAAAGCTTTGTCTATTGTCAATCACTAGTGCTGGGAAGGATTTCTGTACATTAGAACAATGTCCAGAGCTCATAAGCACTCAGAACTATTAGACTCTGGGAAATTTTCAGGATAGCATAAGGCCCAAGGAAAACAACCATAGGTTCCAACTTTGAAGGTCTTAGGATTAGCCAGTTTGTCATTTCAGAAAGAAGCATACATTTCTATTGACTGGTGAAGGCTATAGCAGAGAGTTCTGCCAGCACCAAGTCTATGAAGTATAGGAAAGAGAGAGGATGAGAGAAGGAGTAAGAGTGGCAATGAGGGGAGTGGGAAGGAGGTAGATGAAGAAGAGGGATAAAGATGAGAAGAAAGTGGAAGAGGAAGAAGAGTTTGCGGGAAGAGAGCTTAAGGTAACAATGGAATGCCTCACCCCCACCACACCCCTGCCACACCCCCACCACACCCCCACCCAATCAGTAGAGAAAGAGATTATAAAGTATTTATGTTTGGAAGAGCTTGGAGGTCATTTGGTTCGCAGATGGTAAGTGTCCCATTTTGTGTTCATACATAACATGTTCCTCAGTCACTGTTCTTTTTCTGCTCATTCAAGATGCCATGTCATCAAGGTAAAGAGTCATCACAAAGCTGAAGTGTAAGGATGCTAATCTCAAGGCCATGGGACACAGTGTGTGAGAGATACCACACCTCAATCACTTATCATCTGACTTCTACTAGATGAGGTGAGCAAGGTGCACAGGTCAGGCATAGAGCTGTGAGGAAGCTATCTAGCCAGAAGGTTCTAGGTGCCTGCTCTAAATCAATGAGATTAGACACACACACACACACACACACACACACAGAGAGAGAGAGAGAGAGAGAGAGAGAGAGAGAGAGAGAGAGAGTATCTTATTCATCCTCCTTGTTATAGTCCAATCTAAGATGTTCCCCTTGCCAACAATAGTTCATTTTGAGTACATTTCCCTGCCAGCTGTACTACTCTGGGAGGCATATCTTTAGGAGGTGGGACCTAGCTGGAAGAAGTAGGTAACCAGGGCAGAGGCCTTTCAAAGTCACATACGGACCATACTTTGGTTTGGGTCTGCCCTGTTTCTTGGTACACCACCAAATGTGAAGTCTCTGATACCTGCTCCTGCTACCATAGACTAAGATTCTCTGCCCTCCCTCTGCTCCTGTGGTATACTGAAACCCCTCTGAAATGGAGGCAAGAGTAATCTTTGCTCATTTAAATTATTTCTTCCAGGTATTCTGGCCACAGCAAAGCAAAAATGAATCCACCCCCTATTCCACAGTCAGTAAACTATATTGTAGATATTCTTGTGCATTTTATGAATGCCTCGCCTGTCAACTAGAAAGCCTGTGGCTTATGGCTTAGGTAGGAAATAGATGTGGGACATCAGGAGGAGAAAGAATTCTTCGAGAGAAGGAGGCCGAGAGGAGCCAGAAAGGAGGAAGGAGGTGGACATATGATACCTGAACACAGGTAAACAGCCACACGGCAAATTGTAGGTTAAAATGTAATTTGAGTCTGAGTCTTAATTTTAAAAGCATGGGTCTGAAAGGCACAACTGGGGATTAACTACAACACTAGTCTGTGTGTATGTAAATACAACCACATGCATACAATTAGCACTGGAATCCACATCCTATTTCCAGGTAGAAACTCAAGACCTTATCTGCTTGGAGCTACTTTACCAAAGATTCACTACTGAAAATGTTGGGTAAAGCCGTTGCAGATTAAGTCAGTAGATACTGGCCCAGGACTTCAGTGTGAGGGCAGTAGTTTCTTGAGGCTGCTACAGAAAGGACCTCACACCGAGTGGTTTAGGCAGCAGTTTAGCAGTAATGCCTCACACTTTGAGAGGGTAGACATCTAAGACAAAAGTGCTGATGGAGTTTATTCCCTCAGAGTGCTGTGGAGATATGTTGCATGCCTACCTTACAGTTTCTTGTGGTTTGTTAGCATGTTTAAAAATTATTTCCTAGCTTACAAAAAAAAAAAACTCATCAGTTTATGTTCATGTGATAATTTCCCTTTGTGCATTTGTGTCTTTGTCTGCATTTCCTCTTTTTATATGGACTCTATTACCTTGGATTAGGAACAACTCTGATGATGCCATATTAACTTGATCTTATCATCTTCAAAGAGTTACTTACAAATAAAGTCATAGCCTGAAATACCGAAGGTCTGGCTTCAACACAATTTGACTTATAAAAAAATTCAGGTTTTCTCAAGTGTCAGGGCTCTCTGGCTTTTGGATCTATAATCTAATAATTTACTTAATGACATTACATCTAGTGCTGCTGGGGTCGACTTGTCAAGAAATTTCCAGTAATATATCATGCAAATGAATTCTATATTTATTGTATAAACTATGCATTACTGTGGTTTAGAGAATAAGGAGTGGCCAGCAGGAGGCAATGCCCCTTCTCTGAGAATGAGTCCTGTGGCACAGAAAGTAAGATTATGCCTTGCTGTTAGTATATGAATGGATCTAGACTACTCCAGGTTGGTTAACTGTTAGATGCCGTAGGATGAGGTTCCTCTATAGATCATGTGGTTTGGGGCATCAGGAAATGCCAGGGGGAAACCATGTTCTCTACCATGGACAGAGCACAACAGTATGTGAGGTGATGAGATCTCTGTCTTGCCTAAGAACCCTGCTTCCCAAGAAAAATCAGTTAAACTTGTCTTTGGTTCTCTCTGCCTTTTCTTTGCAGTTCCTCTGTGCTATTGGGGCACATTCTTTCTAACCCCCTCAAACACGTGGGATAGAGCTCTGTTCCTCTTCTCTTGAAAGTAATTCTTAATGGGAGATCTAAAATACATAGGTTCACATCTAGGTCAAAATGGCTGCTGTGAGTTTAAAGTGGTTTCTATCTTTAGTGTATCACGGGCAATTAACCAGGGCCTCTTGTCAGAGGAGCAGAGCTCTAAGGCTGTAAGATGAGGTCCTGCAGGTCTTAAAGACACCTCTTTTATTAACTAATCAGCATCTACATTAAAATTAATTTATCTTTTGCAAATGTTAGTGATCCAGAGATGGGCTGATCACATTAGCCATTTCTTTTTTGAGTTCTAGGACAACTCAAGATAGAAAGTTATGAGTTTATAGCCTAAACTTGTCTGCAGTGGCCAACCCACCTGCATTTGTGATGTTTATGTCCATCTATCTAGAATCTGACAGGATGGGCCTCACTGGGCAGTCATTAGTCAATCCCTTTTCTTGATGGCTTAGAAACATAAATACCAGTTCTGTTCTTCATGAGTGTTTTCTTTCTCCATGATCTCCATGATGGCCTGAGGTGAAGCTGGGCCACTGTAAAAGAAAGGCCCTTTTCTTTTAAGAATGAAATTCCCCAGCTTTCTCCTTCAATCTTTTGAGTAACTCAATCAAGGAGGAGAGAAGGAGATTTTGACATAGTTGTAGTTAGGAGCCTGATAGACTGTGTGGTTGGCGAAGATGGCCCTGACTGAACATTTTATGGATATCTCAAAACTCATCTGTCCATCATGATTCAATGGCGTGGCTTGGTCAACCCCTGAAGGTACTCATTAGCTACTAGGAGGCCTCCATGGCAAAGAGCTTATACCATTATCCTGTAATACACAGCATCTTCAAGAGGACAGGCAGGACTATTTGAGAGGCTCAACACGCAACCAGAAAATCTTCCCTTGGTTATCTCTTTTGCTTTTGCTTTTACATCTATGTAGTGCACATTAGCAACTGGTGGATACAAGCAACAGGTAGGTCCAGCAGGTAGTAAATAATGCACTGGGAAATACATTCCAGTCAACCACATTAATGTGGATAGAGAGTTCTTAATAAAGACAGCATGTTTACAGATGTTCATTAGTTTGTATTATTATCACAGGGGCTAATTTATTTTGGTTTAAAAGTTATTTTCTATGAAAAGAATGGCTGGAGAGCTACAAGGTCTTGGGAGACCAATCCAAAAATTACATCTAACTTAGCTTCTCCAGAACAAATGCATTTTAGGTTGGTTTTCAGTTCACTGGGTTTCTTTGGCCTTGGGATCCAGTAGGTGCCATTACATGGGTTGAGAACTTAACTCTCACAGAGAACAGAAGGATGGAGATTCAGTTCTTTAAAAATAAGCTTCCTGTTCTAATAGACATCTTAAGGCATAAAATTCTTGTTCGGTTGGGTAAATTCTTTTAGGGGCCATGCTGAAATTTATTAATGGCTTTCTGCCTGCCCACCCACATGCTTTCTTGTAGTAGATAATGATGCTTAGTTAATTTTTGAATTAAAAATTGAAGTAGGCCAACCTTTTCTACGTTGCAGCTTCCCATTCTAAACATGTATCTAAAAATGTATTCTCTCAGGTTAGGGAATAGCTCACTTGATAAAGTGCTTGCTGCACAAACATGAAGACCTGAGATCAATCCCCAGAACCATATAAAACTAGGCACAGATCCCCGAGGACCAGTGAGCTCCAGATTTAGCTAGACAATGCCTCAAAAAATTAATGCAAAAAGTGATTGAAGTAGATTCTCAGTATCAGCCTCTGTCCTCCACAGACATGGGAACATATTTGGTATGCATTTCCCACTCCCTGTTCAGTGCCTTCCTATTATTAATACATTTTTCAGAATCTGTTCATTAAAGGCAGCTAAAGTCAATAATTTCTCATATATATGTACAGTGATCTACTGAGATTAAACATTATGTCAACCACCCACCCATCATGTCTATCTCCATATCAACCCACCATCTATCTATCTATTATTAATCTACATTAGCCTAATTCTTTGTAATGGCTATACAACATTCATTTTATGAATATTTAATGATTTACTTAGGTCACTGTTCATATTTGAGTCTTTTGCTTGAAATGATTTTTTGAGATGGATGTGGGAGAGGATGCAGCAATTCTGGACTTTATTTTGGTGATGGGGCATAACCTTCTAGATTGTTGAGTCAGCTACAGGGCTATTGCAAAAGCTGAGAGATAAGAGAAGAGGAATAACATCAGAGAGCAGGTGGGAAACTGGGTGGAGTATTGCTATACAATATGATTTTATTCTTTTCTCTATCTTCTTAGGAATAGCTAAGTAAAACAGACATCATTGACAAATGCATTTGATGCTTGCTTACTATTCAGCAACACCTTTTATGGCACTGGTTTAGGTGCTAGGGAGACAGTGGTGAGCAAAATGCCCTTGCCATAAAGCCACTTGCATTCATGGAAGAGAATAAAGGCAAGGGCATATGTATCTTTTCTGAAGAGAACTAGAGCAGGACAGAGGGCTTGGGAGAAATAGAGAATGCTGGATTCACTTTCTGGGCATGAGAATCATGAGGCTTCATTGCAAGGTGGCTCAGAGTGGGCAGGGAGGCTACCTGCTGGTCCCTGGTGGCCTCTGTGCACTCCACCTCCCATTTACACACTAGGAAGTCCCACTGCTCTCCCCATTGCCAAGCATAAAGGCCTATCTCTTTTCCAGACATTTGCTGGAACTTGTTGGGAAAGGGTTAGGGTAAGAACATAGATATAACCTGAATAAGGGGAAGGTTGCCTTGGGGAAAATGTGAATATTCTACTAAGGGATTAATTCAACACCCCTGAATTAGCATAGGGTTTCTCATCATTCAGTGTTTAGCAGGGGGCAGGGAAAATTATTCATTATTAAACATGAATGAAATGAAATGAAAACGCCACACTTTGTAAAACATGCAAGGTTACCTGCTATGGTAACTGCTTGCAGAGTTTTAATGTGTCTGCAGCATGGCTAATTAATTTGCTCTAAGCTTCACTGGAATTCTTATTTGAGATGATTGTCTTGGTAACTGAATGCATCACAGAGAGCAGGAACATTAGAAATGCCATTTAGGAGCTACTGTAACAATCTGAGCCTTTTCCAGGGCTTTGTCAACCAGCAGCAGTTAGCATGCCTCCCGGCCTCTGTCCAGTTATCTCAGCATTGTAGGGTGGACATGGTTTCTCGGAGGTTATATAGCCTCTACTGCATATGGTGTTGTGGGTTAGCATATAGGATTTCACATTGTGACCTCAGGTATTTAATGGCCCTTTCCCTTAACTGTACACTTAGAATAATTTTAGTACTGGAAATGCTGCAAAGCCTACAGTAGATGCTTTCAAAGCCCTTCCTCCCAGTTCATGTCACTAAGTGCATCTGCTTTTTTTCTCTATCTTTTTCCTTTCTTCTTGTCTACTCTTCATTTTACATCACCACTGCCACTACTATCAGCATCATTCTTTCTCCTTTTTGTTTATTTTTTGCTTGCAATTTGTGTGTTGAGATTTAAGTACTGTGTTCAAACTGGGCAAAGTATAAAGGACGATATTGACACCATCATCTTTTAATGCCGTAAAGAAGCAAGAAACTGGGTCACCTAAACCCTGGTGCAGCTTTTGCTGTGGCCACTTGACTTGAGGAAGCCCTTTCAACTGGCCTCTACTCTCCTCCTTGGTAGGGCAGAGAGGAAGAAATTAATATCCTTCAGGTTCGATCCCATTCTCAAGGAAGTAGTATCTAAATAAATGACTACAGTTTAGGTAAATTAAGATGTGTTTGTCAGGAACTAGGAAAGAAACAGTTCTTTAATCAAATTGGATAGCCTTGAGAAAATTACATTTTAGCAAACCCTGCCCGGCATTATCTATGAAAGATTTTACAACCAGGCTGGAACAGTTTGTCTTCATATCTTCTAAATTGAACTCATTCACTAATCCACTTATGTGTATTTAGTGTCCTTAACAACAGGAAGCATTTTCCAAGGTCAAAGTGGTATCTTATAAATCTTTGTATCTCCTGGATTAATAGCTTGCTATTTTGCTAAATGAGTATATGCCAATGTAAATGAAAAATAAGAGGACAACACAGAAGCCTGGGTAATCATCATATTATCCAGTTCTGTACCACCTCTGTGCCTTTGGTCTATCAACAACTTATAAATTAGTACATTGTTGAGACTTCTATTTTAGTCTAATGGTTTGCATATATAATTTCTTGGAAGCTCTTAACGCATCACAATTGTTATTAAATAACAATTAACCTTGTGAACAAAGGAGAAGTCACAAGCGTTATTTATTACTTTGCCAGTTTCAATAAAGATCTACTGCGCTAATAGTTTTTCATGGAGACAGCTGCCATCAGTTAAGTAAAAACATCATTAAGTTGCAACCATAAGTATCAATAGAGGGAGAAGATACTAGTTTTCTTCTTGCTGGCAGGCATTAACTGGTTTATGAGTATCCATTCTAATAGCTTTCTGTTGCATTGTGGTATTTTATTTTATGGCTGTTAAACACATCCACACATACAAATTGTTTACTAACTCTTACTGTTGAAGGGCGTGTTAACAACCTTTTATGAAATGTTTTTCATTCCATAGCCAAAGATCTCTTCCAATAAAAGTCAAAAAAAAATATAAAAGTTTCTATATGTCTTTTAAGGGACTTTCCAGATGTTAGAAGGCCAGAAGCAGTGGAGGGTTTTATGTATGAAACAATAGGACCTTTTGACTTAACTGTCTCAATTCAAACGTGTTTTTGGTTCAGTCATTTTAATGTGTCATGTCACAGCCATACAAATCAATCTTATGAAATCATAAAACAGGTACCTATCAGGAATAATATGTAATGGCTACTCTTTTTTTTAATAGAAAATTTGTCTTTCTATAATATATTTGGATCATACTGACTTCTCCCCTAACTCCTCTCAGATCCTCTAACTATCCAATTCTGTGATTTTTTTTCTTTCTGTCTTTAGAAAACAAACAGACAAACAAACAAACAAACAAACAAACAAAAACAATACCAAAACAAAAGAAAAACCTAAGAGTACAGATTAAAAAAAAAACAAAAAACAAAAACCATACATTGACCTCCTCTAAAAACAATCAAATAAACAAAAGACCCCAAAATCAAAACCCTTAAATAGACAACACCAAAAGCCTTAATATACAAGCAGAACAACAGTAATACCAAAAAAATAAAAATAAATGTCCAAATAAAGCAAGATAAGGCAAAAAGTCTATGAAAGCACCTCTGGTTTGTTTAGTGTTGACCAACTACTCTTGAGCATGGGACCTCCTCAGTTTGGTTAATACACCCGGTGAGACTCCATTGGAGAACACTTATTTTGTCTTTACAAATAGATGTCAACTGTAGATAGTATCTTGCATGGGGATGGGAGCTCCCATTTACTTCCCACGCTCAGCACTGGGACCCTCTCTGACTTAATAAGCCTGTTCACAGTGCTGTAGTCCCTGTGAGTTCACATGTGCATCAGTCCTGTGATTATTTCTTTAGTGTCATCCCATCTCCTTTGGCTCTTCAAATCTTTATGCCTCCTCTTTTGTGCTAAGGTGAAGGGTTTGATAAAGACATCTCATTTAGGACTGAATGTTCCACGGCCTCTCACTCTCTGCACATCGTCCAGTTGTAGTCTCAGTATCACTTCTATCTGCTTCAAAGACGAAGCTTCTCTAACCATGGTTGAGTGAGGTGCTGACCTATGGACCCAGGAGAATGTTGCCAGGAGTCATTATGTCGCTTTTCCTTTAGCAGAACAATGGCATTTACTTTCTCCCTAGGCTCATGGCCTATCTAGTCTCAGGTTCTTGGACACTGGAACCGTGTCAGACATGGGTTCCCTCTAAGCACAACAGTTCTCAACCTGTGTGTTGTGACCGCTTTGGAGGTTAAACGACTCTTTCATGGGGGTTGCCTAAGACCCCCTTTGGAAAACACAGCTATTTACACTACTATTCATATCAGTAACAAAAATCACAGATATGAAGTAACAACAAAAATAATTTTATGGTTGGGGTCACCACAACATGAGTAACTGTATTAAAGGGCTGTATTAGGAAGGTTGAGAACCACTGATCTAGTAGAATGGGCCTTAAATCTAGAGAGTGGTTGGTCACCTCAACAATGTTTGTGCCACTATTGCATCAGTGTATCATGAACATTATTCAGTCAGTGTGAACACTAGTTAGGTACTAGTGTTTGAAAATTTTTATATGTATGTTCATAGGGGATATTGATCTGTAAATATCTTCTTTTTTTTTTTTTTTTTTTTTTTTTTGGTTGGGTCTTTATGTGATTTAGGTATCAGGGTAATTGTGGCCTCACAAAAGGATTAGGTAATGGTCCTTCAGTTTCTCTTTTGTAGACTAAGTAAAGCAGTATTGGCATAATTCTTCATTAATATCTGGTAGATTTCCCAATTGAATCAATCTGGTCCTGGGCTTTTTAAAAGGGTGCTTTAATTACTACTTCTATTTCACTAGGTTTACAGGTCCTTTTACATTGCTTATCTGATTTTTATTTAAGTTTGGTAAGTTTTATATATCAAAGAAATCCATTCATTTCTTTTAGGTTTTCCAGTTTGGTAGAGAGCAGATTTTTGAAATGCATATTTAAAATTCTCTTGGTTTCCTTGGAGTCTGTTGTGATGTCTCACTTTTTAATCTCTAATTTTATTAATGTGGAACTTCTCTCTATATCATTTAGTTAATTTAGATAAGGGTTTATCAGTCTTACTGATTTCCTCAAATAACCAACTCTTTTAATAATTAATTAATTAATTAATTAGTTAATTGATTGATTGATTGATTGATTAACTGCATCCCAATACCAGTCCCCATCCTCCCAGTAACCCCTCAGGCAGATCCTTCCCCATTCCTCCCTTCTTATCCCGTAACACACTACACTGCTCCTTCCTTGGCACATCAAGTCACAATAGTACTAGGTACAGCCTCTCCCACTGAAGCCAGACAAGGTGGCCCTGTTAGGGGAACAGGATCCACAGGCAAGCAGGCAACAGATTCAGGGACAGCACCTGCTTCAGTTGTTGGTGGATCCACATGAAGACCAAGCTGTGTATCTGTTACATATATGCAGGGGGCCCAGATCCAGTCCATGCTCACTCTTTGGTTCAGTCTCAAGGGGTCCCCAAAGGTCCAGGTTAGGTGACTCTCTTAGTCTTTCAAGTGGAGGGATAAGGACAGCAAACCTCCCAAACCAAACCAAAATGTTCACTGCCTGCAAGATGTGTAAGGTAGATCAGAGATGGAAGGAATGGCCAACCTATGACTGCCACAAATTAAGACCCAACTCATGGACAAGAACTAATCTCTGACATTAATAATACTCTGTTATGTTTGCAGATAGGAGCCTAGCATAACTGTCTTCTGAGAGACTCCACCCAACAGCCAATAGAAAGAGACACAGAGATCCACAGTCAAACATTATACGGAACTTGGGAAGTCTTATGGATAGGATTGAGGGACCTGGACAGAACAGGACCTCCACAGGAAGACCAACTCTTAATTTCATTGATCCCTTGTGTTTGTTTGTTTGTTTCTGTTTAATTGATTTCAGCTGTGAGTTTGGTTAATTTTTGCTTCTACTCTTTTTGGATGCTATCTATTTCTGCTTGTTGTTCTAGAGCTTTTAAACATGCCACTAAGTTGCAAATATGAGGTATCTCCAATTTTTTCATGTAGGCAATTAGTACTATGAACTTGTCTCTTTAAATGACATTCATGTGTCCCATAGATTTGAGTGTATTGTGTTTAATTTTCATTTGATTCTAAACAGTTTTAAATTTTCATAATTTCTGTCCTGACTCATTCTCCATTCAGTATTGATTTGTTTAGTTTCCATATGTTTATATATATATTTTTTGGACTAATGCAATTTGAGTATTTAGTTTATTGAGTCTTTTTTTTTTATTTTTATTTATTTATTTATTGTTTTTTTTCTTTTTTTTTTCTTTTTCCATTTTTTATTAGGTATTTAGCTCATTTACATTTCCAATGCTATACCAAAAGTCCCCCATACCCACCCACCCCCACTCCCCTACCCACCCACTCCCCCTTTTTGGCCCTGGCGTTCCCCTGTACTGGGGCATATAAAGTTTGCGTGTCCAATGGGCCTCTCTTTCCAGTGATGGCCGACTAGGCCATCTTTTGATACATATGCAGCTAGAGTCAAGAGCTCCGAGGTACTGGTTAGTTCATAATGTTGTTCTACCTATAGGGTTGCAGATCCCTTTAGCTCCTTGGGTTCTTTCTCTAGCTCCTCCATTGGGAGCCCTGTGATCCATCCATTAGCTGATTGTGAGCATCCACTTCTGTGTCTGCTAGGCCCCGGCATAGTCTCACAAGAGACAGCTACATCTGGGTCCTTTCGATAAAATCTTGCTAGTGTATGCAATGGTGTCAGCGTTTGGATGCTGATTATGGGGTGGATCCCTGGATATGGCAGTCTCTACATGGTCCATCCTTTCATCTCAGCTCCAAACTTTGTCTCTGTAACTCCTTCCATGGGTGTTTTGTTCCCAATTCTAAGGAGGGGCATAGTGTCCACACTTCAGTCTTCATTCTTCTTGAGTTTCATGTGTTTAGCAAATTGTATCTTATATCTTGGGAATCCTAGGTTTGGGGCTAATATCCACTTATCAGTGAGTACATATTGTTTGAGTTCCTTTGTGAATGTGTTACCTCACTCAGGATGATGCCCTCCAGGTCCATCCATTTGGCTAGGAATTTCATAAATTCATTCTTTTTAATAGCTGAGTAGTACTCCATTGTGTAGATGTACCACATTTTCTGTATCCATTCTTCTGTTGAGGGGCATCTGGGTTCTTTCCAGCTTCTGGCTATTATAAATAAGGCTGCTATGAACATAGTGGAGCATGTGTCCTTCTTACCTGTTGGGGCATCTTCTGGATATATGCCCAGGAGAGGTAATTGCTGGATCCTCTGGTAGTACTATGTCCAATTTTCTGAGGAACCGCCAGACTGATTTCCAGAGTGGTTGTACAAGCCTGCAATCCCACCAACAATGGAGGAGTGTTCGTCACGGGACCTTCTCCAAAATTGACCATATAATTGGTCGTTTATATATTTTTTGTTGTTGATATATAGCTTTAATACATGGTAGTCAGATAAGATGCAGGGTTGGATTGTTGTTGTTGTTATTGTTTTTCAATTTTTTTCTATCTGTTGAGGCTTGCTTTATGTCCAAGTATGTGGTCAATTTTGGGGAAAATTTTATCTGCTGCTGAGAAGACAGTATTTTCTTTTGTATTTGGGTGAAATGTTCTGTAAATATATGCTAGGCCCATTTGTTTTATGATGTTACTTAACTCCAACACTTCTCTGTTTAATTCTTTTGTCTGGTTGACCTTTCCATTGATGACACTTGGGTTTTAAAGTCACCCACTGTCAATGTGTGATTTTGGCTGTAGTAACATTTAGGAACTTGGGTACCCAGGTACCCAAGTTTGGTACATAAATGTTTAGAATTTTAAAATCCTCTTGGTGGATTTTCCCTTTGACTAGTTTTGGCTTAAAGTCCACTTTGTCAGATTTTAAAATAATCACATTTGCTTGTTTCTTGGGTTCATTTTCTTAGAGTACTCATTTTAATTTTTTTACCCTGATGTGATGTTTCTCTTTGATGGTAAGGTCTGTTTCTTGATTGCAGTGGGAAGATGAATCATCTTTTCTAGTCCAATCTGTTAGTCTGTGTTTTATTTGGGAGACATTGTAATTGTGTAATTAAATTGAGGGTTATCAATAAACAGTGTTTATTGATTCCTGTTATATAGTTGTTATGGTATGAGTTCCCCTCTTTTGATTTACTGCTCTGGGACTATTTATTTCTTCTGTTTTCTTGGGTGTGTTTAACTTCTTTAGTCTGAAGTTTTTTATCAAGTGTCTTCTGTAGAGCTGGATTAGTAAGTAGGTATTGTTTTAAATAGGTTTTAAATGCTTTTATTTCTTTCTCTGCAGTGATTTATAGTTTTGCTGGATATAGAAGTCTGGGCTGACATCTGTCATGTCTCAAGAATTTATGTAACATCTGAGGTTTTTGACTTTACATTTTTCACTTCCAGTTTATTTCAGTTTGGGTTTTCTTTAGTAATTCTACTTTTATGTCTCTTGAACTGTTTTCAGTATTTCATGCTACTATTTCTTTGTGGATTTGTGATCTTCATTAAGGGATTCATTCATACTCTCTAAGATCTTTAGCATATTCATAATTATTATTTTGAAGTCCTTGTCTTATATCTCAGCTATATTGCAATTCTCAGGGCCTACTATAGTAGGGCTACTGGGTTCTGGTTGGAGGCATATTATCTTGACTATTCATTTTTGTGTTTTTGTGTTGGCTTCAGACATCTGGAGTTAATGGTGATTGAAGTGATTTTACATGCTGCTATCTGGTCTTTTCTTTGTTGGGTGAGTATTCCAATCCTTGATTTCTGTTGCCTTCTCTGGATTTTAGGAAAGCATTGTGACTGTGGGTCTGCAAGCAGAGAGTGCATTTGCAGGTTGGTGAGCCACAGAGAAGAGGAGAGGAGAAAAGACAGAGAGGGGCTGTGGAAAAGAGCTCGGGTATCTTGTTCACATCAAGAGATGAGGTCCCTAAATGTTGCGGCTGCCAGCAGCTCGCAACATGAACGGTTCGACTGAGAAGGCTACTCGAGCTGTAAGAGAGGAATCTAGACGGGGCGAAAGAAGAAACGGAGCCAAGACAAATTCATTCTGATCAAAGCTCAAATTTTATTGTTGGGACACTAGTTATAAAGGAAGGGGGAGGGGACCCGATTCCCGCCGAATAATCTCTGGTCCAGTAGAAAGGTGCACGTGTGTGGCTCCGCAGGTTCTAGCAGTGGGCATGGCAGAGCAAATGAGCGGGAGGCTCCACCCCTGAGCAAGCAGGTTTCAGGCTGGGGGAGGGGAGACTACACCCAAAGATTGGAGGTGTGGTGGGAGGAGGGGCTCCTGAAATTAGGCTACAGTAGGGTAAAGAATTCATCTGGAGAGACCCTAATGAAAGAGCTAGCGGACTGTGGTTCTTCAACAAGTGTTGAGTCTCTAATGAATAGAGTTGAAGGAGGAGGAGGGATGTTGATACAGGGCTGAGGGTGAGACTGGAGAGACAGACATGGAGAATAAGAATAGTGTGTCTTAACTGAGTCCCAGCCAGGTGTGGCCACCATGAGTCCCACGTAGGGGGTGTTTTTAGATATAAGCTTCTGATACAAAGGAATAAGAATGGGCTAGAGGATTTTCTGAAGTCCACCTTCTTGAGTTCTTTATATATGTTGGATATTAGTCCCCTATCTGATTTAGGATAGGTAAAGATCCTTTCCCAATCTGTTGGTGGTCTTTTTGTCTTATTGACGGTGTCTTTTGCCTTGCAGAAACTTTGGAGTTTCATTAGGTCCCATTTGTCAATTCTCGATCTTACAGAGCAAGCCATTGCTGTTCTGTTCAGGAATTTTTCCCCTGTACCCATATCTTCAAGGCTTTTCCCCACTTTCTCCTCTATAAGTTTCAGTGTCTCTGGTTTTATGTGAAGTTCCTTGATCCACTTAGATAATCAAATAACCCCATTAAAAAATGGGGCTCAGAACTGAACAAAGAATTCTCACCTGAGGAATACCGAATGGCAGAGAAGCACCTGAAAAAATGCTCAACATCCTTAATCATCAGGGAAATGCAAATCAAAACAACCCTGAGATTCCACCTCACACCAGTCAGAATGGCTAAGATCAAAAATTCAGGTGACAGCAGATGCTGGCGTGGATGTGGAGAAAGAGGAACACTCCTCCATTGTTGGTGGGATTGCAGGCTTGTACAACCACTATGGAAATCAGTCTGGCGGTTCCTCAGAAAACTGGATATAGTACTACCGGAGGATCCAGCAATACCTCTCCTGGGCATATATCCAGAAGATGACCCAACTGGTAAGAAGGACACATGCTCCACTATGTTCATAGCAGCCTTATTTATAATAGCCAGAAGCTGGAAGGAACCCAGATGCCCCTCAACAGAGGAATGGATACAGAAAATGTGGTACATCTACACAATGGAGTACTACTCAGCTATTAAAAAGAATGAATTTATGAAATTCCTAGCCAAATGGATGGACCTGGAGGGCATCATCCTGAGTGAGGTAACACATTCACAAAGGAACTCACACAATATGTACTCACTGATAAGTGGATATTAGCCCAAAACCTAAGATACCCAAGATATAAGATACAATTTCCTAAACACATGAAACTCAAGAAAAATGAAGACTGAAGTGTGAACACTATGCCCCTCCTTAGAAGTGGGAACAAAACACCCTTGGAAGGAGTTACAGAGACAAAGTTTGGAGCTGAGATAAAAGGATGGACCATGTAGACACTAGCATATCCGGGGATCCATCCCATAATCAGCTTCCAAATGCTGACACCATTGCATACACTAGCAAGATTATGCTGAAAGGACCCTGATATAGCTGTCTCTTGTCAGAGTATGCCTGGGCCTAGCAAACATAGAAGTGGATGCTCACAGTCGGCTATTGGATGGATCACATGGCCCCCAATGAAGGAGCTAGAGAAAGTACCAAAGAAGCTAAAGGGATCTGCAACCCTATAGGTGGAACAACATTATGAACTAACCAGTACCCCGGAGCTCTTGACTATAGCTGCATATGCATCAAAAGATGGCCTAGTCGGCCATCACTGGAAAGAGAGGCCCATTGGACACGCAAACTTTATATGCCCCAGTACAGGGGAACGCCAGGGCCATAAAAGGGGAGTGGGTGGGTAGGGGAGAGGGGGTGGGTGGCTATGGGGGACTTTTGGTATAGCATTGCAAATGTAAATGAGCGAAATACCTAATAAAAAATGGAAAAAAAAAAAAAAAAGAATGGGCTAGAGGGGAAGAACAAGAGAGTCCTCAGAGAGTCCTCAGCAAAGAGCTAAACAGAATCCTCACCAAGAGGAGGATCTACTCTATAATAGCTACCATGGTCTTTACTCATTCCAACCTCTACTTACTCCTGGTACAGTGATTTTCTTTTCCTATTTTATTCATTTACCATAGTGTTTAAATTTTATGCATATTTATTACTTTTACATTTAAAAGTTAAAGCTATTTCTTAGATACCTGGTTAAGCTGATATAAATTCTTAGGAGCATTTGGCTTATCTCCCTAACCTAGCATTACATTGGAATGCTATGACTTGAAAGTGTGTATTACCAAAAGTTCTAAGAGAACTGCTAGAATTGTAATTCTCAATTTTCTGTGCATTCTTACTTTCTAATAGGAAAGTAAATATCTGCATCCAGAATGTCTTCAATTCTGATGGATGAAGAGAGAACTTGAGAATGACCAAGACATAGAATTCCTGAGCCTCACTCCATATTTGAAACTCTTCTCACAACCATTATATTTATTTTTCGATTTTACTTCAATTTTTCACCTTGAAATGGTGTAAGAGTCAAGTAAGAGATGAGTTTGTCTTATTAATTATTGTAATTTTACTTTGTTTATAAATTTCTTGTAGGTGCTGTAACAGGCACACAGTAGCTTACAAATCAGGAAGTTATTCTCTAATGGTTTTGGAGGTTATAACATACAAATTTAAGGGCTCATCAGGATTGAACTTCCTTGTAAGGCTACAGAGAGGGATCTTTCCTTTCCTTTCTTCATCTAACTTCTGGTGGCTCCAGGTGTTCCTTGGCTTGGGGTTAGTTTCTGCTCTGTGTCATGCTGCCTGTGTCTTTTCATCTATAAGACATCGCCTGGAATTAGTGCCCACTCAAGTAATACAGGATCAGCTCATTATCAAAAAGCAGTAACTATATCTACAAAGATCGTTTCCCAAGGAATGGAACATTTAGTAATATGTAACAGTCATAGTACTGGGGACTCAGGCATAGAGATCTTTGTGGGGTATTAGGCTAATTTAGCCTACTATATTTGATAAAAGAAAATTCATAATTTTAAAAACAGGTGACAGTTGAATTAATCCTATTTTCTCCTGTGTTGAAATATGTCCCTTCTCTAACTCTGGAGGGCAGAGCCACACACCTGGTTTGGCTTTTCCACTTGATCTTTGGTTAGGATAAGGCTTCTACAACTAGACTTAAATTGGGGAACCTCCAATTAAAGTAACTTCATTTTCCCACAAGGAAACAGAAACATGTACATTAAGAATAGGGTTGTTTTGTTTTTGTTTTGAGGCAGGGTCTTGGTGTATAGCTCAGGATGATCTTGAACTCAGAATCTTTCTCTTTCAGCTTCAAGTATAGGAATTACAGGTATGAAGCACCACTCCTACTTTAAGAACACAACTCTCTGAGTTCTAGGGGCTGCACACATCATCTCTCTCTACTCACATGGTTCTGGGGCCAATGCTACAACTTCTTTCTCTAGTTTTCTGTTTTGTTTTGTTTTGTTTTTGATAAAGAGTTGATGATAATATGTGTGGTATTAGCATGTTAGAATTGTTGTGAATGCAAAATGCTTGGAAATAGATATAAACTTCTATTCGTGATGTTAAATTTTTCAACATGTATTTTAAGTTGCCTCTGAAATGTGTTTATGCCTCTACATTAAAGTGAACAGGAAAAACAAGTAATTATTAACCCTAAGCTGAAAAATACTCACTCTTCCATTATCACCTCCAGTTACCTAGGGAGCTATTGAGAGAACACACAGAAATCATAATTTAAAGACTTAGAAAAGGAATTAAAAGGTAGCTATGAATAATAGGACTTGTTTTTAGCTAAGTTGGCTGTCTCACCAACTTACTGAGGCCAGGCAGTTAATATAAACAAATAAATCAGGATTTGAGAAAGAAAAACAGGAACAGAAACACAATGGAAAATGGTAATTGATATAATAATAAGAAAGCAATGATAAGGAACAATGAGACTGGAGGGAACTGGGAACACGGAAGCAGTGTTTGGTTCAATCTAAGGGAAACTGGGCTCTTTAGTTGCCTGCTGATGGTTGTACACAGACAAACAAAAGACTTTCAGGATAAATCATCCAAGGAATTCATAAAGTACTTTTCTATCATTATTGTGGTGGCTTGAATGAAAATGGCCCCCAAAGACTCATAGGGAGTGGCACTATTTGAAAGGATTAGGAGGGGTGGCCTTGTTGGAGGAAGTGTGTCATTGCAGGGTGGGTTTTGAGGTTTCAGAAGTCCCAGCCAGGCCCAGTGGCTCTTTTTCTCTCCCTGCTTCCTTTGGATCCTGATGTAGAACTTCAGCACTATGTCTGCCTGCATTCTGCCATGTTTCTTATCATAATGAGAAATAGTCTAAATCAGTGAAACTGTAATCCAACCCCAGTTAAATGCTTTCTTTTATAAGAATTGCCATGATCATAGTATTTCTTCACAGGAATGGGCCACTGACTAAGAGAATTATGTAGTTAAGCTAGGGTGTGCTACATAACAAACAACTCTCCAAATCCTACTCTTAATAGAAGTCCAGTCCTCCCTCCTAGGAAATTCTTGTGGATCCTGGGTAGTTTGTTTCTATGCCTAGATTCAGCCATCCAGGCCTCACCCTCTCAACTCTAGGTCTCTCTGTTCTTGGTTGTAGCCAAGGACTATGGTTTAATTAAATTCTCCAAAAAAAGATACCTAGGAGAGTTAATCCCCAATGTGACCTCATCTTGGGGTCTTTAAAGATGCTATTAGAGACCAAACATAGTCATTATATCGTTGTATTAATCCATTTTCTGATACCAATAACAAAGTACCACAGACTAGGTGAGTTATAAAGAAAAGAAAGAAATGCATTTCACCAATTCTTCTGGAGATTCAAGTTAAAGGGTAACATCAGTAGAGTTCCTAGATGGTGCAGATGTTACACAGAAGGAAACATGGATTATACATGTGTGTTTTCTGGTCTTTCTTTCTCATGTTAGAAAGCTACAAGAAGTTCAACTATGGGGCTAGAGTCTGATGACCTTATCTAACCTAAGTCTACTCCCAGTTCTAGACACTATAATCAGCTTTTTTTTCCCTCAGTATCTGTCTTAGTTAGGTTTTCCATTGCTGTGAAGAGACACCATGGCCAAGGGCAACTCTTATAAAGGAAAATATTTAATTGGGTCTAGCTTACAGCTTCAAAGGTTCAGTCCATTATCATCATGGCAGCCATAGCAGCATCTAGGCAGGGACGGTGCTGGAAAAGGAGCTGAGAGAGTTCTACATTTTGATCTGAAGGTAGCCAGGTAAGACAGTATCATGAGCAGCTAGGAGGAAGATCTCTTCTGCACTGGCTGGAGCCTGAACATAGGACCTCAAAGCACAAAGCCTGCCTACACAGTGACTTACTTCCTTCAACAAGTTCACACCTATTCCAACAAGGCCACACTTCCTAACAGTGCCACTTCCCATGGGCCAAGCTTATTCAAACCACCACAGTATCTCTCAATGAAGACTAAATTCTACTATAGGAAATGTGAGGAATTTACTGAAACCATTTCTAACCATAGCAGAACTCTGATCTAATATGGCTGACCCCATACAAGAAGGCAGCACTCTCGATGCAGAGAGGCACACAGAGAAACTTGCCATGTGAAGGTTGGAATTACATTGCCACAGACATTGTACTCTCAGAAGCCAACACAAAGTCCTGGAGTATGTCTTTCCTTTGTGATTATAAAGGGAACATAGTCCGTTGGCCAGAAGCACCCTACTCTCAAGTTTCTTACCTGTGAGATAGAAACTTTCTGTTATTTAAGCCATAATGAGGGACTCTAGCCAGTCCTGGCATGGCAAACATGGCTCTGGCAGGCCTTGCCTTTCTCCCTGATTGCCCCCTGCTTCCTCTGAAGCAAATAAATCTCCTTTGTGCTGAAAACTTGATCTTGGGAATCCTGAGCTGATGTTGTTTCCTACAATTAAGATTATGGTACTATGCTATAATTAAGATTATAGCAACCCTAGCAAACTAAACACCAAGAAACAGAGAGACTGGGTGCTCACACCTTGTAGCTTTCCCCTGCCTGCCTCAGCCTTAAGGATATATTTGTACTCATGGTTTGTTGGCCAGAAATAGTCACATGGTGTTGGGCTGTGTTCACAGAAGAGGAAAACTGAAGTCTGCATACATCCACGGCATCTACTCTGTTTCTCATTTTAGATGCTAGTGATTAAATCAGTTTGAAAAAATGTTTTCTATTTTCTGTTCCAAGAAGACAACTGAATGGTCTAAACTCGCTTTATCTGTATCTTACCAGTGTATTCCCTCCTAGGTTCTCTTGAAGACGAACCACGGGTGTGGGTCTGTTTATAGTTAGTCATATGTACTAAGCTATAGGCAAGGTGTGAATGCAATTAGAACATGGTGTTGTGTCTAAGCATGAGACCCTGCCAGGGACAGGGTCTTTTCTCTCGTCCAAGTTGTCCTGGACTCATCATTAACTCAGGCTATCCTCAAAACCATGGTGTTCCTCCTGCCTCAGGCAGTCTGGTGCTGAAATTTCAGGCAGGAACCACTACATCTCCTGCCCATGGAAACCGGACCAATTTTACCTAGTTTGTCTGAACTGTTGGTGAAGTCGGCCTTTTGAGATTCCTTGACAAGCCACTTATATGCATACATTATTCTTGAAAATATATAGTCCAAATTTCAAACAACAAGCTTAGAAAATAATTCTTTTACAAAACATTGCATTGGTGAATGAATGAATTTCTCTCTCCTTCTCTCTTCCCCCCTCTCTTTCTGTATGTGTGTGTATGTGTGTGTGTGTAAGACCATAATCATGCCTGTGCACATGAATGTATTTATAACCTTGAGTTATCCTCAACCTAGCAACAATATTTTAAAATTATTTGTATGCAGTATACTTTATTCATGTGCATATAATTTTAAAATAATATATCCACATTCTTTCAACTGAATCTGCCTTAGAGTATATATCATAATAACATAGCTATGATTGTGCTCAAAGTTATTCCTGAAGAACATGCTTGGTTGGTTTCACTCAGCCAAGTTTTTTTTTTTTTGAATATTTTTAAAAGTAAGGGAAAGAAATGAGACAAATTGTACTTTTCATGTACTGTGGCACAAACTAGAAAAATATAATTGGGCTTCAGGCCAAATTCTGAAGGCAATTGGAGCTGCTTATGTCAATTCGGCACACTCTATTCCTCAACTCCTGTTGACAGAAAGGAAAATTGGTAGTGATCTGCTTCTCCATGCTGGAGAGGCGGAGAGAATATCTGGGCTCCAGATCGCAGCAGATGGATGCATGCAACAGCTACTGATTTGTCATTTGTGGGGAGTAGGGAATCCTCCAGCTTGGAGGAGGCTTCGTGTGTCGGTTGCCTTGGGCCATCTGTTCCGTGGCTGAAGGCAGCGCCATACGCTCAGTAAATGTTTGTGGAATGAATAATGAATCTTTCCTAGAGAGCTTCCGTGCAAGTGAGCCTGCCTTTTCTTTATACCTGACTACCACGTGGTCCATTCTCTGGTCTCCACAGGAAGATATGCACTAAGCGGGATAAGACACTGCCTCAGGTTGACTTATTTGTCAAGTGTTTATTGAACTGTTAGGTGCTGGGGACTTTGATAAATCTCAGATATCTAGGTAACAATAACCTGACCCAGAAAAATAATGTGTTTGCCCTAATAGATCGGAAGATGTGTGAAAAGCCGTCTAAGAACGTAGAAGATGCCTTGAAGATTTTAGGACAGAGGTGGGAGAAGCGGGAACCTCAGCATCCTGTGTGCTTTAACTTTTGCACAGCCTAAGTTCTCTACATCAGACAGACTGTACCGGGCTTTAAGTAGTCAGGACTCCCAATGCTTCCTAGGCCACCACTCTCCTATACTCTGATAGAGTTGCAATCTACCTCTTGACTGGCATGTGCCTCTCAGCATAAAGGCGTACTTCAGCTTCTCACCAGAACAAAAGCACATCTTTAACCTGCTTATCTGCCTCAACGTTTTTTCCTTTATGTATCTTCCTCAGTCAACCGAGTCACGAGGACTTTAGTTTCCTCTGTCCCTCATGTCCCCTTGTCACACAGCACCATCACAGAGTCAGTCTTTTCTGTGCCACACCTGTCCCCAGAGAGGTCATTCAGTCTCTGGGTCCTTAACCTATTGTAAAATGTACATTATTAACGATTTGCTGGCATTTGACCCTACTGAGCAGGGTCCTTTCACTGTCTTTCTTGTGACCTCAAATGATCTTGAGTTTTTAGTTTGCTTTTAAGCTCTTTTCTCAAGTGCTTTTTTGGCCATTCTCTTTCTGTCCACTTTGTAAATGGTGTTTTCTGAGGCTTGGCTTTTGGCCACCTCTTCTTGTCACTCTACTGAGTTTACTCGGGTGACCAAATCTATTTTCATGTCCTTAGCTAACTCCATCCAAGCTGATAGCTCTCTCATTTTGTATTCCCAACCTAGGTTTTAAGCGACATACCTATGCCTACTGACTTTTTATTTTTCAGATACCTCCCTTTTCTTCATCCTTATGTCCATTAAATTATTACAAGTCAATGAATGATTTGCCTGGATTGTGGCAGCTTTCTCCTCTCTCTGTTTCCTGCTAGCAAGCTTGGCCAGTGTTAGACTTAATTGTCCTTTCCTACTAAAGTTCTCACACCCAGCGAAGCTAAGTCTAGAGATACCCACTAAGGAGATAACTACAGTTAAATGAAGTCATAAGGGTGGGGCCCTCTCCAGTGTGACTAATGCTCTTATAAGAAGTAGAGTCGATACCATAAGGGTGTGTACACAGAAGGAAGACCATATGGCCATGTGAGGAGACAAGGAAGATAAAGCAACCTACAGTCTAAGGAGAGAGTAGCTGTACTCCCTGTCACCTTTTTGAATTTGGAAGTAAAGCCACAGAACTGTGAAAAATAAATTTCTATCGTTTAAATTACTTAGTACTTGGTTATTTTGTTATAGTGGCATTAGCAGATTAATATACACACTTAATAGATTATTTCAAAAGCAGATTTGATCATGTTGCTATCCTGCTTATACTTTATGGTATAGAAGACTGCCTCTACTCCTAGTTCCTGCCCTTCTTTTTGTTCAATATTCTGACCTTACTAAATTACACAATTACACATTCATTCTGAATCTTTACAAATGGTCTTCCTTTTGCTGGACTATTTTTCCTCATCAGACCACTTACTTCCTTGACAACATCCATTTAAACTACAGTTAACTTTTATACATTTATTCACAAAGGTTTTGTGTGTGTGTGTGTGTGTGTGTGATTCCTCAAACTGCTGGGTACCATTCCTAAGTTCTTCTGGATTCCCACAGTCTCAGGCTGTGAACTCTTGGAAGAAGGTGGCTATGGTCTCATTTATCTTTCTATTTAAGTCTCGTATCTACCCATATATTGATTAAAACATGGTATTCAAAATTGATTTTTAGATGAATTAATAAAGATTAAACACTACTCTCAAGGATACAAAATAAAATTTGACAAATCATTGTATTGACACAGGTGGGAAGAAAAGTCAGGGAGAAGATTCTAGTTGAGCCCACCTTGTCTTATGATTGGATGGAGTCACACATACTTTGTAAACTAAGAACAATATAGTCATTACTATCATTGTAATCACAACAACATTTTTTTGTTAACTGTGCCTACTTATACCATAGGTCTGAAGTCTGCTGTAGATCACGAATTGTAAAACATTTAGTTTGATGCATCACAGCCACTGTATAAGGAATAATTATTCTTTTTGCTGCCTCAAAAATGGGAGAAATGATGACTTGGAGAAATTACTTGCCTGGATATTACCTGCTCGGGCTAAAAATTAAACTTAGCTAATAGTCTGCTTGCTCAGTCTTCTATCTGGTCTGGTCTGGCTATGGCTATATGAATATTTTAGCCTACAAACCTTGAGAAGAAACAACTTGTAATAGTTCCGAGCTGAGGTCTACATCTCTACTGTCTCCTCTCTGTTGAGATGACTTCTGAAGCTTCAGCATGACACAGCAGAGTATTGATCAGTCTGGGCCTCTGAGCGACTAAAGAGGAGCAGAACACCTGCTGGTCTATAGTTAAGACGTTGAGTGAGAAAATCTTGAAGCTTTAGAGAAACTAGGATTTGGGGTTGTTGTCACTTCTGCAAGTTCAAATCTATCTTAACTATACAGCACCTCCACCTTGCCTTCCATGGAGCAGCTTGGGGTCCCTGGCAGCAAAGGGGAGACTGCTATGGTTTAGAAATTTCCCCTAAAAGTTTATGTGGCAGAAACTTAATCTCCTGATTCATGTTTTTGGAGGTGAGGCCTTGGGAAGTAATTAGGACTAGATGAAGTTATGAGGGTGGGGGCCTCAAGATATAAAAAGAGAAACCCAAGGTTACATGCTTCTATGGCCTTGTCATGTGATACAACACAGTAAGAACTCCCCCTATGGGCTGGAGAGATGGCTCAGTGGATAAGAGCACTGGCTGCTCTTCCAGAGGTCCTGAGTTCAATTCCCAGCAGCCACATGGTGGCTTACAACCATCTGTAATGGGATCTGGTGCCCTCTTCTGGTGTATCTGAAGATGACAGTATACCCACCTACATAAAATAAATAAATAAATCTTAAAAACAAAACAAAAACACTCCATATTAGATGTAGCCCCTTATCTTGGACTTCTCAGTTTCCAAAGCTTTAAGAAATAAATCCTTTTATCTATAGGCCTTAGATATTCTATTGCAGTAATACAAAATAATGTAAGAAATTTAGAACTTTTTGCTAGATAGTCTCTATCAATATAGAACATCATATCCAATTGTAAACCAGATTTTATTGGGTTACTAAGTATATAGTGAGGATGGTTCATTTCCTTGAAGGCTTTAAATACTTAAATTACAGAGACGAGAAGAATGAACCTGTAATCAACAAAAATATCTACAAATACATGCCGCAATTATTTGAATGCATTGTGGAGGTGGTAGTCATTGAATAGCATTAATCAGTGATGAACAGTGTAGACCTTGAGTTGTCATTTCCACATCTTGAGAGGTTTATCAACCTTTGCACTAAGAGCATTTGGGGCTGGATATGTCTCTATGATTTGGGTTATCTTGTGCACTGTAGATGTTTCAGATGCTGTTGGCACTCTTGGGTTCTGTTTCTTAGTCACCATTCCATTCTCGTGCAAAACCCAAAATATCTCCAGACATTACTTTCAGCTTCCTGGGGGTAAAAATCACCCTACTTCACCAGTCTGCTGAGTGAAACTGTGATGATGGTTTCTAGTTTGTATTCCTACTGGAAGCTAGACAAGTTTCATTTTCTAAAAATGGTAAGTGCTTTCCTAACAGGCTTTAAAAGCTTCAGGAATATCAAGCTACAAATGTCTCCTACAAATAAATCCCTGCAGAACACTATTGTGGATTTCATGTTGTTAGATAAAATCAGAGAGACTTTGTCTTCCCTTTGGATGGGCACCATCCTTGGGAGGTAGTTACACATCATCAGAGAAAGGATCTGAGGATAAACTTGAAGAAGGGGGAATAAAGCATCAAGACTCTTGCATGAAAAGGCAGCAGAGTCAAAGAGACAGAGGTGACAGCATGAAGGAAGAGGAATTTGAGGACAGTGGTGCTGAAGCTAACTAAGCTCAGGAAGAAAGCCTGTATGTTCTCCTGAGGAGGAAAGAGGGTTGAGAAAGGATTTCAAGATGTATGGGGTAAATAATGCAGAGCCTGGTGGGATGCATGCATGGAGGGATGCTGAGAACACAAGGCTCTGAGTGAGTGGATTAAGACAATCCTCAAGGTCTGGCATGAGTCTCATCTCACTGCCCTTCTCCTCACACTTGGGGCTCAGCTCTCTTGGCCATCTTCCCTGCTATTGGGATTCCCTGTGGTTCTTTCTCTCTTCCAAATGCTGATCCACCTGCATGGAGCAGGTATCCCTATCCTGCTCCAGTTAAAGTAACTGTCTCTGCCTAGTTAATTGTTACTCATGCTTCAGAACTCAGCCCAATCTGTTACTTCATCTGGGGTACTTCATGGCATCCTGCCCTTCATAGCACATTTCCTAACATATATTTGGATATTGTTTGGGGGATTGTTTTACTATTGACTATTTACCTCCAAAATTTACAATTCTAATGATGGTAGAAATCGTATCAGTTGTTATCATAGTCTCTGTGATGGTTTATATATGCTTGGCCCAAGGAGTGGCACTGTTAGGAGGTGTAGCCTTGGAGTAGGTGTGTCACTGTAGGCATTGGCTTTAAGACCCTCATCCTAGCTGCCTGGAAGTCAGTCTTCTGATAACTGCCTTTAGAATAAGAGGAACTCTCAGCTCCTCCAGCCCCATGTCTACCTCAATACTGCCACACTTCCTGCCTTGATGATAATGGACTGGACCTCTAAACCTGTAAGCCAGCCCCAATTAAATGTTGTCTTTATAAGAGTTGCCTTGTCATGGTGTCTGTTCAAAGCAGTAAACCCTAACTAAGACAGTCTCCAAAGGACTAATACTTTAGAGTTGAAATGTAATATGCAGTCAGTAGATATTTTGACTGGCTACATAAAGGTCTGGATTGTCCTACTTTGTAATTGTTTTTAGGTGAAATCAAGATTCAGAATAGTAGGGAAATGATAGGAGAAATGAAGAATTAAAAATTTACAAGAAAGCTTATCTTGTAATTTGTATCTTTGTTATTGAAAAGGACTTGTTCTTCTTGGCCAACTCTTAGGCCACTTAAAAAAAAAAAAAGCAATTCCTTGCTTGAATAATCAAAGTTATCTGAAGATGTGACAGTGATTAAGTTTTAGGAATGTTTGTGCCAACCCCCAGGGTTCGGTTGCATTTAGAGTTGAATGGGACAGTAATTCCTTGCTTGTAGGAGTTGAACGTTTGGAGGGCAGAAAGGAGTTTCTGCTTCCAGGGTTTTCCTTCAGACTTGAGTCAATGGTACAGGAAAAAAAAATCTCAGAACTCCTTAGACAGAGAATGCTGGGTGTCTTGAACATTTGGTCTTTGTCTTGAAAAACCGTGGATGGGACATGTTTAGGGTGAGCTATGGCATGATTAATCATTTCCCAGGAGTGGCTTGTGGGAAGAGTGGCTTTGGCACCACAACCCTGATGAATTTTAGTGGAGGTCTGGGCTCAGCAGCAGGTTGAAATCCCTGGTCACTGCATCCCCTGGCCATACATTTCCATGGCTTCCTCAGTTCATGTGTTCATTCAGAAGTTGGTTTGGAAAACACCCATCCTCTGTACAACAGATGGGAAAGATTTCAAGATTCTAAGGAAACAGTTGGTAGGACAGATACCAACCCTAATTGCTATAATTTCTTTACAGAGCACAGGCTGTCTTCTATGTTGGTGAAATTGTAGAAGAGACAGCATTTGTAGAATGAGGTGAATTTGCTCTTCTACCAATGTGAGCAAGTTTTATAGGCCCCCAAAAGTATGAGTTCAGTTTATGGATCTAACTTTAGAAATTGGAAAGACACCAGGAAATGAAGAGTATAGTATGCCTATGATTATCTCCTATCCCTTCCTGGTCCTTCTCCTGCCTTGTGCTGTCATGTGCTGTCATGTGCTGTCATGTGCTGTCATGTGCTGTCATGACTGAAGCTTTTTCTCTTGGATTAAGAGTGTTGCCACGAGGAATTGCTCTTTCTGCCTCCATTCTACCTCTTGGTAGTTAGAAATCTATAAAAGTAATGTGTTGGACTTATGGATACTCATTTTGTTCTGCCAGTTTGGTATATTTGGCATCAGATTTTGAAGAAAGAAGGCAGATGCCATTCTCCTATGACTGTTGCTGGTAAGCTGGGCCATGAATGGCATGTGAATGTGGAAAAGATAGTATGATGACACCAAGATCCCGGTCTAGCCGCTAGCTGTGTGGGCATAAAAGCAAGCTGTAGTCTCATTGCTACAGCGCCAGCTTTCTGACACAGCTGCAACTAGATATACAATAAAAATTTTGAATACATAAATATGTGAGTGAACAAATGAGTCAAGGAACAACAATCTCCCTTTTTAAGGGACTCATGTTGGGGTGACTTTGATGTCACACACACATACATGCATAAAGATATACACCATACCCCCCCCCCAATGGAATCTTTTAATTCTTCTAAAAGAAAAAAAATTGTTTTTAGTAATCTGTTTATTCAGTCATTCATACATTACTTACTAGTCCATTTATCCAATGGGTGTTTAGTTTTTCATTTAGTTATTACACACTGGTCATCTTCCAGGCACTGTGTGGGGTACTGAGAATTTTCTGGTGAATTTTGTGGTGGTTCAAATAGGAATGTCCCCCGTATAAACTCTATAGGGAATGGCACAATTCGGAGTTGTTGGAGTAGGTGTGACCTTGTTGGAGGAAGTGTGTCACTGTGTGTGTGGGGGGGGGGGGGTGAGGGTGGGGGGTGGGGGCTGGCTTTGAGATCTCCTAAGCTATGCTCGGTGTGGCACAGTCTCCTTCTGCTGCTTGTAGATCAAGATGTAGAACTCTCAGCTCCATCTGCAGAACCTTGTCTGTTTGCATGGCATTCTCACCATGATGGTAATGAACTGAATCTCTGAAACTGGAAGCCAGCCCCAATTAAATATGTGTCTTTACAAGAGTCGCCTTGGTTATGGTGTCTGCAGTAGTGGTGGCGGCGGCAGCAGCAACAGCACAGAATTAGTAACTCTTAAAAGGAATGCATAACTTGAGGAAAGAGGAACGTTAACATCTATCGGCACCCAAGGCAGATCAGGTGTTGTGCTGTGGATTTTCATATTTTATCATATTTAGTCGTCACATCAGTCCAGGAAAGCATACTGTACAAAGTAAAACTGGAGATAAGTGTCTTGCCCAAAGGTTTCAATCAGGATCTGCTTGGCTTCCAAACTCTGTGTTATCAGGAAGCACAGCTAAGTAAGGGAGAGAGTGCTTTGCGGTTGCCACGCCCCCTGAGCACTGGCAGGAAGGACTTGGCACCTCACGCCATGCTGTAGGTTCTCAGTGACGCTGCCACCCACCTGGTGTTGTTTAATTAATTTCCTCTTTCCTTTGGACTTCAGTTATTATTTTTGTCCTCTCCCCTTGTCTTCTTTGCTCATCAATGCCTCTTTTGCCTTTCATTCTGCTTTGTCACTGATTTTTGTCCCTTTGACTCATGTTTCTGAAAGCCCATCTCTAGTTATCTCTCTTCTTCCTTGCATCATATTCTGACAGATATTTCTTTCTGTGGTTCCTCCAGACACATACTCCCCAGCCCCTCTGGACTCCCTCAGAGTAAGTCTGTGGACCTCTGGTTTTGGTTCTGTGTTCCACCTGAGAGGATCGGTAACTGCCATTTCCGGTAACTATTTCTGGCTGGAAGAACTGAAGAAGTCTTACCTAGAAGCTGTTTGTAACAAGGCGAAGCCTGTTGAGTCCACTCCTCCTCCTTTCTCTGCCTGGCTCTGTAGGGGAAGGAATGGATTTATGGAAGGACTAGAACCAAAACACTACACACCTGTAGATACCATTGAATATCAAAATCAATGCAAGGCTTTTAAAAGTGTTATCGACCTGGGACTGAATGGAACTAGGACTAGAACACTGAGTCCGAGTGAATCTGGTTTCTGGTTCATCTTTCCTTGTGCTACCATTACATGTGGAAACTTGGGGGTTCTCTGTAGAACTCTCCCTTCTCTGTCAGCGGGCTATGTGCCCTTGTGGTGGCTTAAAGGACAATAGGGCAATGTTTTTAGAAAAAGAAAGAAAAAGCCTATTTTTTTAAATGACAGTTTTAGCTTTTGGAAAGTCCTACACTTTTTCTTTTTTCTTTTTCTTTTTTCTTTTTTTTTTTTTTTTTTTTTTTTTTACACTGGAGAGAGGAAATCAATAAATTTATGGGTTTGTCTTGGTCTTTATCTTCATTTGTTCTGATTACCAGACTCTGTCCCAGCACTCTGTTCATTTCCCAGGACAGTAGTGAAATGGTGGCCTTCCAAAAATTTCAATTCTCCCTTGAAACTTTCTTACATAGTATGCTAAGCACCTCAGCCTTTCAGACAGTGTTATAACTATAGATGGACCCTGTAATTCCAGGTCCCATTTAATGACTAAATGAAGATTTAATGAAAAATTAAACAGGGGAAGTTATGTAGTTTCTTCCAAATAAATCACCCTTTCTCTCCCCTTGGGCTAGAAGGGCCCTTTTTCATCCCCATGTGTAATGGCCCCTAAAAAGTTAATAGGATTCAGGGCTGAATTGGTGAGCAGATGATTTAGTTGAAAGAAAATAAAAGTCCCATTGTGCTTTGTAATGGTGAGTTTGGTTTTCAGACCCAGGAGCCACATAGGTGGAGTGTAGTTGGAGTGCTGAGGTACGTGAGACCTGCCTTATGTAAGGATTGGTGACAGGATGGGCTGGGGAAAGAAGGGGACTAGAGGGAGAAGTGGGAGAGGGGAAAGGTGGTGAAGCTGTATTTAATCACAGTGTGAAGTTTACCTTTTAGTATTCAAGAAATTGAGATACAAGGAGGAGGAGGAAGAGAAGAAGGAGGAAGAGGAGGAGAAGAAGGAGGAAGGGGAGGAGGAGGAGGAGGAGGAGAGAAAAGAGGAGGAAAAGGAGAAGGAGGAGGAGGAGAAGAAGGAGAGGAGGAAGAGGAGGAGGAGGAGAAGGAGGAGGAGGAGAACAAGGAGGAGGAGGAGGAGGAGAAAGAGGAGGAGGAGGAGGAGGAGGAGGAGGAGGAGGAGAATCCGAGGAGGAGGAGAGATGACTGTATGGTTAAGAGCATAGAGCATGTACCACTCTTGTAAGAATATGGTTCTCAGCACCCACATCCTGTGGCTCACCACCTCTTGTAACTCCAGTCCCTCGAGGAGGTGATACCTTTTGCCTTCATGGGTACCTGTACACACATGCATATGCCCTCTTCCCATACACACAATTAAAATAAAAGACTTTTTAAAACCACTCACTATACGTTTACTATCATGTGTAGGGCATTTTACCCTACTTCGTTTTAATCATTGTAACACCTCAGATACAGGCACTATTGTGTCCCTTAACAGGTGAAAACACATGAGGCTCAGAGACATTCAGAATCAAGCACAAGGTTAGGCAGCTTGTAAAGGCCAGAGCCAGAACTCAAATGGAGGTTCTTCTTGCTCTAAAGACAAGCCCTTAAAGATAGTGCAAGTGGGAATCAGGAAGAAAAAAGGCAGAAGCCACACAGCCACTGTGATAGGGGAGAAAAGGACCTATGTTTTATGTATGGCTGTGTCTTTCCACCTTCACACTTGATAGGTGAGAAGCTGCTTTGCTTCTTATTTCCATACATTAGCAAGGTGAACGAATCCTACTTATCTCAATTCACAGAGCAAATGCCGTGGCATGGGTTCAATGGAAAATTTCTCCCTGGTGTTCCAATCTATTGGTGCTGCAATAAGGACAGAATTGTCAGAGCCTCCTAATTAAATCGTCCAGAGCTTCATTAGGATGATGTGGCTGGATCCAAGACTTCCCAGGCAAGCGTTGACATCACAGTTGACACTAATTGGTCCTTTGGCTGGCAGCCTCGTACAACATGGGAACTGGACACTAAAAAGAGGGGAGGGGCCTCAGGCTTGGTGAGAACACTTCATCTGAAGACTCAGAGACCATCACTGTTAGCCAGGAAGGGAATTCCCATAGATGCAAGCTAGGGACTAGGTCGAGAATGTGACCTTGGCCTTGGTGTTCTCTAGATCCAGAGCTGTGTGAGTGAGTGTGTGTGTGTGTGTGTGTGTGTGTGTGTGTGACTCAAATGCTTTGAGTGCATGCATGCTTAAATGCACACACATACACATACACAAATGAGAGAGAGAAAGAGAGAGAGAGAGAGAGAGAGAGCTTGTAGAGGAATGGAACCTAGCAGATTCTCCTTTTGAGATGTGATAAGCATTCAATAGACCAGGTCACCTTAGGAGACTTCCTGTATGAAAATGGATTTTCATTCCTGTACAATAATTCTAATACAAACACAAGAGAGCCTTAAAACAGATTAAGAAATCTCCAAAATGAGAGTATTTGGGTATCATTGATTTACTTTACATTTTGCCTTCTGAGCTCCTGAATGAAGAAAACTGGTTTTTATTCCAAATGTGTGTTCAATAGTCTTTATTGTCAAGTTGACTGGCTTTGCCTGGAAGACACACCTCTGGGCATGTCTGTGAGAGTATTCTCAAATTACTTGAACTTGGGAGGGAGAACCTGCACTGAATGTGAACAGTTACATGGGCTGAGGCCTCGGACTAAATAAAAGGAAGAGAGCAAGTGGAGCAATTTCTCTTCCCATGCTTCCTATGTGTAAACACACTGTGACTGGCACTGTGCAATGCTGCTGAGCCCATGCCTTCCCACCATGCCAGACAGCTCACAGTGATGAGAAAAAAATTATACCAATGCCTAGCGGCTTTTTTGTTTAAGAAATAGTGATAAGGGAGATAGAGAGTGAATGACAGAGAGAAAGTGAGTGAGAGAGACAGACAGACAGACAGACAGATGTATCTTTCAATTCTTTAGACCATAACTTTAATAGTTTCTCTCTCATGTGGCATCATCTATAACAGTTTCTTGTTTTGTTTTGTTTTGTTTTGTTTTGCTTTTCCCACTTGTTTCATTGTAGATTTCACTATGACTGACTACACACACTTACAATCTTCTCTATTTCATCACCAAGTGATCCTGGTTTTGTTTCTGTATGTTCCTGGTATGTTCAGCATCATACCCGCCCTATAAAAATCCTAGGTAATTCAACAGCAACCAAGTAGTGGCTACTTACCTCAGATACCACACAACCTAACCCTGGCAGGAACACTTATAGAAGCCTGCACCTCTGTCACCTTCTCTGTAGCCCTGGGGCAAGTTCACCAAGACACCTGCAGAGATCTGGAAAGGGCACAGTTCCAGAAGGATGTCCATCTTCCTGAGAACTCTGTGAGCATTTGGGAGGTTCTAGAAATGCTACTTGTTCACCTATAACCTAAACTATAACTAAAAATATTTCTTTATAGATCAGACTGTATGTCTTTTGTATGTCTTTCATTCATTTCTCCCTTCCCCACCCCCAAAAAATTCCATCAAAAGAGAAGGAGTATATGTGTGTGTATGTGCTTGTGTGTGTGTGTGCCTGCATATTCGTGTGCCTGTATATGCATGCGTCTGGTGACGGCTTTAAAGTCTGAGGGTCTCAGGGCTTTCTTGCTTCTGACTATACTGAAGCTGAAGAAACTTCTAAAAAGTCCTAAAAACTTTCTTGCTCTTTCTGAGGGTAAAAGACTGCTGACTTAGGTGATTAACAACACCTTTAGCCTAATAGCAAGGATTAAGCAATGTGGCCTTTGTTCTGTCTCAGCAGGAACTGCTTGGCTCTAACTTTCAGTCTGCTAGTTAGAAGTCGCAGAAAAAAAAAATGGCACACTTAGAGAAGTGGTTGTAGAGTTTATTACTAAGTGTAAAAAGTTTCCTATGAAAGCTATCTAAGGGGGAAAGTGGAAAGATCCTAAGTGGGAAAAGGAGAAAATTCTAGTAAGGGAAAAATTCTTCTAAGGGAAAAAATACTCCTAGGTGGGGGAAAAGGAAAAACTTCTACTCTACGTGGGGAAAGGCAAAAAAATTCTTCTCTCTATCCCATTGTCTTCAGTAGTTTTACATCCTTCAGAATACATGATCACATGTTACAAAGTTCATCACAAGTTCACACACACACAAATCAAATCATAAATTGAAATAGAAGTTTACAGCAGAGAATGTTTACATGCATATCCATTAGGAGTAATTATCTGGCTAAACATCCATCACCTGTCTGAGCTCCACAGGTTCACAGAAGGTTTAAAACCATCACTAAGTTATAAGTGAAGTTTTGTATAGATAAACCCAGTCAATATTTCATCTTCTGTCCTAGCACCTATAATAAACTATTTGTTCCTTTTTTATGACCTTTGTTTAATTGTTTTACAATCTCTTGGAATATGCTCTGAGTAGGAGAAAGTCTGGTTGCTATCTAAGAACAATTAACTAGTGACACCTGGGAGACTGGCAGAGTTCTCATTGCAGTTTTGACTATTAGAAAAGGACCTAATATCAGTCCCACTATAAAGGAGCCTAATAATCATAGATATAATTTTAGGAATTCTTATAGGATCATCATTAAGACTTAAGTCATCTATTTGTCTATATGGCATCACTACAAGACAGTACATCTTCGTGGATCTGCAGAGATCTGCTCCAAAGGGGTGTGCTATTACTTAGTGATTGTTATATATGTTTAATACTAACAGGAAAATCATATTAATAGCAGGAATCTTTCCTAAAATGAATCCCTCACAGCCTTGCTTAATAAGGGCGAACCTGTCACCGATTATATAATAACCTGAAGCAGGTCATTTCAGGATGATCACCTGCTAGTTATTAGCTTGTCCCATTATGGCTCCTGACAGACCTTCTTGGCCTGGTCAATGTGACCTTCCCTTGAGAACTGCCCCAGAGCGTACTGCCTATGCTTTGGACTTCACAGTGGTTCTCAACCTTCCTGATACTGCAACCCTTGAATGCAGTTCCTCATGTTGTGATGACCCCACTCCCAACCATAAGATTATTTCATTACTACTTCATAACTGTAAGTTTGCTGCTGTTACCAATCATAAATATCTGTGTTTCCCAATGATCTTAGGTGACTCTTATTTTGGGGGAGTAAGGGTGTCCTTGCTCTCTGGGATCACTGTCAGCATGACCACCTGTGGGGCCATCTCTGAGCTTCAACACATGTGCAGAAGAGCAGTTATAAGTGAGAATTTCTAGCTAGGAAAGGGAAAAGAAACTACTTCCTGCTTTTAAAGGAAAGGTATTATGTCTTATGGTTTGGTTATGGTGGACTATCACTTGAAATTTCTTCTTTCACAATCAAAAGTTGTATTCAAGGCTTTGAAGAATATATCCATTAACAATACTGACTGTGCTCCTTGTATTTCTTTTATGATACTAAGAAGGTCTTACCAAGTCCTTACGTTATACTAGGATTGTGCTAAGTATCCTAAAAGCAATATTTTGTCTGAGGCTCTCAAAAATGTTTGAAGCAAGTATTATTATCAATCCCACTTAATAAATGAGAAAGGGCACTTCTTAAGAGGTTAAAGGAAAAGGCAACTAAGCTCTGTTCTTTGAAAAGATACAATTCTTGTCTCAGAAATGTAGAACATTAGAAGCATGAGAAGGAATCTTAGAGGTTGTTGTAATACCATCTTCTTTGGTAGAAAGAGTTCTAAGAGGTCCAATCACTCACCTAAGGACCCACAGGAACTAGGAAAGAAGCTCAGGTGAGAACTCTGTCTTAGTACATGCACCACAATATGCTGCTTTCCTTCAGGACTTTAGAATGTTGTGAGTGGTAGCACCACCACCCTCTGGCCTCCGGCACTGTATCTATGGAATTGAGCCTGTCCCTAAGGTGTGAATGAGGATTCCAGCATGACATAGGTGCTAAGAGAAGACCACTAGGTCCCAGGAAAGCCCAATAAGGAGAAGGCCACCTTAGCTGACCTCTGATGCAGGTAAAAGAACCTGTGGCTGTGATTCAAAACCATGAGTAAAAGCAACTTGGAGAGGAAAAGGCCTATTTGGCTTACATGTCCTAATTACAGTTCATCACTGAGGGAACCCAAGGCAGACACTCAAGCAGAGAAGGGACTGCAGGCAGGAGCTGCAGCAGAGGCCATGGAGGAATGCTACTGAGTGGCTTGCTTGCCCTGCCTCACTCAGTTCATGTTCTTATACACACCCAGACCACCTGCCCAGAAACTTCACTGACCGTCATAACTGCCACATCAACAATTAATAATAATAAAAAAAAGCCTCAAGGACTTGCCTATAGGACAATATGATAGAGGCATATTTTTTTTTCAATTGAGACTCCCCCTTTCTAATGACCATGGCTGTGTCAAGCTGATGAAAATGGAAAAAAAAAAAATCTCACCAATATACCTGTATAGGGAGAAGATAATAGGCAGTCCGGGAAAGTGTTGAGTTCCAAGGACTCGAGTAAAGGTGTAATGGGAGACAGAAGATATTATGAGCATTGCATGCCGAATATATGAGGGCAAAGCGGAGGCAGAAAAAGCAGTTAGTGGAAATAATCTAGATGTAAAATCATGAAATCCTGTGCAAAATTGAGGACCAAATAGGAAAGGAAACTTTTCACGTGGCTGGCAAGGTTTAGGGTATTTGAGGGTCTGGACCAACCTTTGGGTGAATGTTCAGGAGGTTAAGGTGTCTTTGGGAAGCAGGAACGATGTGGTTCAACTCGGGTCAGAGCAGGGAGCAAAGGCTACTGGGCTCAAACGCAGCTGGTTTGCACACTATTGATTTTCCTGAGCAGACCATTTTCACCCCATCGATTTTCTCAGTTGATTGGGCTGTGTTTTCTTGTTGGTTAGAGGTCACGTTGCTCCTTTTAGATTCATTTTTGGCCTCTTGCTACTTCCTCTTGTTAGCGTGCACTGCTCCAATTATGACTGCCAACTATTGACCAAATGTGACATTTCCACCTGATAGTTTTATCATTCGGTGACAAGCTGAGGGTGCCATCAAGAAGTTGAACTTACAAAAGAATTTAGCCTTAGCTCAGCCATCTGTAAAGGGGTGTCATTGATGCTGCCATAGTGAAATTGGGATCACAGAAAACTACATTGTCTATGAAAGTTAGATGCTTGGGTAGCCCAGAAGAAGTGGACCAGAAAGTTATGACTTCTCTGCTTACACTGCTCTCATTACAGCCGAGCCAACTGTATGGAAGAGAGTCACGAAATAACCTTGAAAAAAATCCTTTATTATTCACTGGCTTGTTTGATTTTCCTTCTCTCTAAAGTCAAAGGTCCATATTGATGCCTGATGAGTTCATAGACAGAAGTCAGGATTTATGGATCAGAAGACCTAGGGTTTGAACCTCAGCTGGGTCCTTGGCACATCTGTCACCACTTTACATTTATAAAGTAAGGATGCTGATGTTTGCTGAATCTTCCTCCCTTGGTTGAGATAATGTCCCTGAAATGCCTGACACACTTTTAAAACTTGGTTCCAGCCCATCAACTCAGGACCAGGATCGCCTTGAAGAAAAACCCACTCTTTCTAGCAATTTAAGGGAATTAGTAACCCAGAGGGAACCAGCCTGGCCCTGGCAGTGAGATCTCGCAGGGCACAAACACTGTCCTCAGGCCAACAGCCATGAAAGAGGCAGGTTGAAGCAAGAGGCTAGCTGGCCACAGAAGCACTATATTTCCTTGTTGTATTTATAAAGCTCATTGCTAAATGCTAAGGAAAATAAATTGATTTCCATCTTTACTGATGTGTTAAAATTGCTACAACACCTCATATTACCAAATGGATTTACTGTATAAATTGGAACATAATTGGTACTCCAGGCAGGCCACAAATCTACTTCGGCAGGAGCACATCACTCACAGTACATTGATTATAAAAATTAGTTAATTCAAGACAAAGATTGCATTCTCTGAAGCCTAGCGCATATCCCTTGGACTCTTTCATGCATTACTGCTATGAAATAAAAAGATAGATCCATCAGGTCACTTGATTCTCTGCAGGCCTGATTTAGAAGGTACTTAGGCTGGTGTATCCACCAAGAGATAGATTTCATTTATTAAACCTGCCAGGCAGGGTCCTAAATGATGGGACTTAGTAATAGTGCACTAATCTGTTGCTTTTATTTACTGCTTCTTGTCTCACCAGTGTAAATCTTCTCATGGAGGAATGTCCCCTAATTCATTCAATTTGACTTTCCTCATGAGAAATGGGAAAGGTGCATCCTCCTGGGAACTAGCATGATTTGAACGTCTCTGGGCCATGGTTAATCCACCCAAATCCCCTTCAATAACTTCGTCATGGTGGCAGGGGGTGGGTATGGCGGACAGCAATCTGGGCTTAGATGTGCTTTGACTTCCAACAGTCAACACCTGCAGCTTTCTTTGAGTAACTGTCCTCAGGCCACCTCCTCAGGCTACTGGAACTTCTCTACCACACAGAGAGGCAGCTGTGCCTAAGCATTAATGCTTCCCGAGGTGGCCCATAAACCAGTGACTGATGGGTTCAGGAATGCAGAAACCCAGGTCCCTTCACGTGGTGTAACTCACACTCCAGAATTCTCCGGAGGACAAGTTAAAGCCATCCTTGTGAATTTGTGTGGTTTCTGCCTTTTCAAAGCTTGTTTTCCCCATGCCTTTAGTGGGCCCCCTTGAGAGCACCTTCTTAATAAATCATGCGTGTGTGACTCCTTGCTCTGGGTTAGCTTCTAGAAGTAATTTGAAGCATTCTAAATGTTAGCTATAGGCTGTGCACTTCAAGTCTCCCATCTCACTTAATCATCATGAGGCACTCTGTAGATTAAGCTCATGTCTACTTTCTCATTTAATTTTTATAATAAACTTTACAAATTAGATGATGTTCCCATCATCCTCATTTTATATGTGGGGATATAAAACTTAAAGAGTAAGGGACTTGGCTACTATTTATCTATTGCTGCATCAAAAACTACCACACAACTCAGAGGCTTAAAACAATGTTTATTTTTCTCATGGTTCTGCAATTTGGGGAAAGGTTGGTAGGACCATCTCTGATGAATGAAATGCTGGACACACTTTTAAAATTTAGTCCCCGCCTGATTAGTTAGTTGTCCTGAGAGTGGATGGCCTACCACTCCCAAGTTCACTCACATTCCTGACAATAGGGCGCTAGCTGTGGCTTCTTTCCATGTGGGCTCTGTATGGAGTGGCTTGAGCTTCCTCACAGTTTGGTGTCTGGACAGCAAAGGCAAGCATCTTAAGAAATGGAAGAGTGTGAGTCTTTGGAAGCCTAGCTTTGGAAATTTGCATATAGTCCCTCTTCTACTGCTTCTGTTGACCAAAATCTACAGCATCCAGAAGATAAATGTATCTCTGATGTTTAAACATGTTTATTCCTATTTTCTTTGTACCTGTATATGTGTGGGTTGCACGAGCCATTGTATGTGTGTAGCCGTCAGAGAGCAACATTTGGGAACCCAGTTCTTCTACCATGTGTGTCCCAGGAATTGAACTCAGGTCTCCAGGCTTGGCAGCAAGCCCCTTTACCTGCTGAATCTTCTTAATGGTCTCTAGATATACTTGTTGATGGGTGTAGTATACAAGAATTTTGGGATTGTAATTTTACTTATTTTAAAAACCTCTGAGAGGTAGAGGCAGGCAGATTTCTGAGTTTGAGGCCAGCCTGGTCTACAGAGTGAGTTCCAGGACAGCCAGGGCTATACAGAGAAACCCTGTCAAAAACAAAACAAAAACAAAAACAAACCCTCAAACAACTCTTACAAGAACTCTAGCTCAAGTGGGTCTCAGAATCCCTATGTAGGCACGGATAGCCTTGAATTCTGATCTTTGTTCTTCTGCCTCCTGAGTGCATATATTTGAAATACTACCATTTTATGGTTTTGTACATACACACATTGATTATGCTACTACTAATGCAAAGTCATAAATATTCCCACCACTTCAAACATTTTCTTGTGCCCTTTGGTGGTTTATGTTTGTTTCATTTCTCTGCCTGTGGTGAAAGAACGTGAAATGAGATCTACCCTCTTAAAAACATTTTTAAGTGTATAATACAGTACTGCTAGCTGTAACAAGCAGTGTAGTAGGTTGTGTGAGAGCTCTTTAGGGTGTATCAACTTCATACAAATGAAAATTTACTGTCACTGCGTAGTCTATAATAAATATTAGAGGTAAATCAACTTTCTAGTGGTTATGACTTCATGGTTGATGTTCATGGTCATGCTGTTCCATGGCATTTGGGCCTATACAATGACCTAGTTTTATTTCACTATGTCTCACCTAAATGTTCTACCATCTCCCAGTAGCACCATTATATTTAGCAATCAACAGAATGGGGGCACAAATAGTTATGTTTTTAGCATCATTGAAAATATCAAAAATTCACAGCAAACTCTTGGTATATTGCAGATGTTCAGATATAGCTTCTATTTTCAATAGTCAAGAATAGAGGGTGTAATTATTCTGGGAATTGAATGAGTGGAGTAAAATTGAAGTTGAGTGTCTATGTTTAAAGAAACCAAGTGGAGACCAGGTCTTTGTGGGAATACTGAACATATAGCTTCTGTCGGACAACAACTCCCCATTTTCTCTCCTCTCAGGCTCTGCTAAACCATTTTATGCTTTGCTCCTATGAGCTCAATTATTTGTCCTGCTTCTTTTCGAAATACAGTCATGTGCTGTTTGTCCGTCTGTGTTGAACCTGTTTTGCTTAGCCCAGTGTTCTCCAGAGCTATTCATATTGTTAAGACTATCAGAATTTTCTTTTTTTATGGTTGTAAAATATTCCTTTGCACATATAGGTACATTTTCTTTGTCTATTCATCTACCATAAGCATTTAGGTTATTTCTACCTAATCTTGGCTATTGTGAACAATGCTGTGATGAACAGTTATCTGTTTAAGATCTTGACTTCTGGATACATCCTCAGAGGTGGGAGAAGAGGTGTTTTTAAACTACCATACTGTGCCATGCTAGTTAGAGGGAAAGACAGGATTCAACCAGGCCTTCCTAAACCCTTAGCCAATACTTTGGATTCTAAGTTTATGTGTATTGGTCAATCCTTTCTTCTGCCTATATGCTTAGCTATTCTCTATCTTAATGCCCTGTCCTTCATCAAGCATTAATTAGAATCACCAAATGCCTTTTAAGATGAATAGTCTACCTTGGTGTGCAGAATCCAATAAGCTACATCTTATCAGTGGTTGGAACAGAGGATAAGCAAAATTTTAATTGAGATTTTAAGAAGGTCTTAATAGTAGAGATTCACTTTTAAAATTTGTATTAAGTAATCAATACCCAGAAATAGGCTAGATGGCAGACAAGGACATGTGAATAGAATATGCTTGGATTCTGGGACAAAGACCAAGCTTGAAAATTAGAGCTGTCTAACACCAGGGTTCAATAAATAAGTGAGTGTTTTTATGGGGAAAAAGCCACAAGGTGTGGGGTGAGCCCAGGGCAGACAGCTGGGAGCTGGCAGCCATTTGTGGAGAGAAAACAAGAGCCTTGAGCATTGTTACATTGGGTTCCAAAACAGTACATACAGGAGACTGGCCTACAGTTTGGAGTATAATGCAGATATTGGTGACATCATAAGAGAAACCATGGCTAGAGAGAAACCAGAGTCTGAGTTATCTTGATGCTGAACTATCAAGTACATACCCCTCCCCTACACACACACACACACACACACACACACACACACACACACACACCTCTTGTAAGAACTCTAGCTCAAGTGGGCCTCAGAATTCCTATGTAGGCAAGGATGGCCTTGAATTTCTGATCTTCCTCTCTCTGCCTCCTGAGTGCTGAGATTTTAGGCAGTTACCACTATGCTCTGTTTATGCAGTCCTGAGCTTCAAACTCAGGACATGTGCTTACTAGGCAAGTACTCTACCCACTGAAATACATTCCTAGTACCAAACACTTATCTTTAAAACTTTCTGAATTCCAGAGGATGGCCTTATCTGGCATCAATGAGAGGGAGTGGTCCTGTGAAGGCTCGATGCCCCAGCATGGGGGAATGCTAAGGTGGTGAGGTAGGAAGGAGTGAGTGGGAGAGTATCCTCATAGAAGCAACGGGGAGGAGGGGTGGGATAGGAAGTTTGTGAAAGGGAAACCGGGAAGGGGGATAACATTTGAAATGTAAATAAATAAAATAATCAATAAAAAATTTTAAAATAATCTTTTTGAATTCATTAGACCCAGAACAACTCTAGAGTACAAGGTGGGCTGAATTTATAGGTGAGAGCTCACCTAAATCAGATTCACATAAGGAGGATAATGAGAGAAGAGGGCATGGAGACGTTATTACTTCAGGAACTCGGGGAAGAAGAGTTTGGGGGATACCCAGAGGCTATGACAGAATTTGGGCTTTATTCATTTAAAAATTTTAATTTATATTATGAGCATAAGTGTTTGGCCCATCCATGTGTCATGTGCATGCCTGGTGCTAAGCTAACAGAGGCCAGAAGAGGGAGTCAGGTGCCTTGGAACTAGAGTTACAGATGGTTGTAAGCTACCATATGGTACTGGGAATTGAAAATGGGTCCTCTGTAAGAGGAACAAGTGTTCCTAACTACTGAATCATCTATCCTGGTCCCAAGAACCTGGCTTAAATGAAAACAAATCTTATTTTAAAAACCAGCCCAATGGCTTTTGCTGTACAATCTTGGGAATTACATTTGAACGTTTTCATCTTCAGTTCATTAGCTGTCAAAGTGGGGATGATAAAAACTATTTTGCAATGTTAAAAATACTATCTATAATACATACCAAACTCTCAGTACACCGTAGATATTTATACACCTCTTTCTGAGTAGTCAAGGACAGACGATGTACTTTCTCTAGAAGTAGGAGTTGGTCATCTATGTAAAAAGGAATTGAACTGCGTCTGGCACCTAAGAGAGTTCTCAGTTGACCTTCCAGCCAAGCTAGATTCAATCTGGGGTTCTCCATCTGTAGTAGACTAGTCCTTGCTCTGCGGTCAACGGAATCTGTTTACTATGAACCATGTGCCTTTGTGTGGATGAACAGGTTCAGGGCAACATCAGGGATAGAACCATTGAATTTTCAAGCTGGAAATAGATCTAACATCAACATGGATAACTGAGGCCTGTGGAGGAAAAACGACATACTTGAATTCACCCAACTAGTCAAAAGGAGGGAAGAAAATGGAGCCTGGTCACTAACTCTATCTTTTGTGGTAAATATTTGCACCACCAATGTTGAAGCTACTCCAAGTTTCAACAATAGTAGTAACAGTGATAACTGTTATTGTTAATATTTACTGCATGGGGCTTTATGTTTGGATGCCATTAAATCCTCACGGCTCTAGGAGATACAAAGCATGGCTATCTCCACTTGAAGCTGAGGAAGCTGAGGAACCTCACCCAGGATCATGAATCTAGGAAGCATCGAGTCTAACAGCTGGCTTTGTATCCCTTACCCTTGGCTCTGGGGATACCCTCCTGCCGATGCTTGTCAGTAGCTAGGTAGGTAGTGACTACAGAGAACAGCTGATAACTAGTGGGTGGTGAGTCACAATGTGGTGGCCTTCTCATTCCCTTTTGACATTGTTTCTGAGTCCTGTCTGGCCTGATAGTTCACTCTCCACTGCCCTCTAAAACCCCATGTCAATACTCTGTTACTACTTGTTTGAGGTTTTTGAGACAGAGCATTAAAACCTATAGCCCAGGCTCTCCCAGAACTCACTATGTAGCTTAGGCCAGCCACAAATCCATGGTAATCCTCCTGTCTCAATGTCCTTAGTGCTGGAATTATGAACATGAGCCACCACATCTGGCTTGATATCTCTTAAAAAGTCAAGGAATTTCTAATAAACATCAAAATTAGGGAAAGAATGAATAGTTAAAAGGATAACTAGAAGCTGAAAATTGTCTTAAAAGGCAGCCATGCGCCAGTAGGGGGATCTGAGACTGCATCTTGCTGAGGAATTGGGTTTCATATTAAACTTGCTTCTCTTTGTTGTTTTGTTGATGTTTTCCCTTTTAATTTAGTGTGCATACATGTGTATGTACATGTGTGCACTTGCTGGTGCATATGACACCGTGCATGTGTGGAGGTCAAGATAATTTTGAAGAATCTCTTCTACCTTTATGTGGTTCCTGGGAATTAAACACAGATCACTTTATGCTCTAAGCCATCTTCTAGCTCTTGTTTTGCTTTTCTTGAGGCTGGCTTCAAACTCACTATGTAGCTAAGGATAACATTGAACTCATAATCATTCTGGTTTTGCTTCCAAAATGCTGGGGTTTAGGGTATGTAGAACCATACCCAGGTTTCTACAATTCCAAATCGGAAGGCTCAAATAAATCATTCCTATTCTTCTAGGGACTGGTTCAACTGGTTAAACACACACACACACACACACAGAGGAAGCAGGGGATGGGGGAGAGAGAGAGAGAGAGACAGACAGACAGACAGACAGACAGACAGACAGACAGACTTGGAGAGTACTAGCCTTGGATTTTATGCAGTGCATAGTATCAGATCCGCTTGCTTTGCTGAGAGAAGATCCCAGATTAATTTTTAGACACTGGCTTAGTTCCCTTATGGCACACATCAGCCAAGTGTTAGAATGTGCTGTTTATGCATCTATAACCTTCTACAAGGTAAGGGCTTAGAAGAGCCAGGTCTAATCTGTATCTAGCGTCCCAGAGATTCATGTTAGCCTGGCACACATGTGGATCAGTAGGATCCTGACAGAAAATAGATGGCATCCTCAATTCTTTTTCTAAGATGGCTTTGCCGATGTATAAGTAGGGTCAGGGAAGCATCTTTTATTCATTTCTTCATCCACCTACCTACCTTCTCAGTGCTTAGTACATGTCATGTACCAAACACCAAACTCCATTTTAAGTACTGAGGAAACTCCGTTTTAAGTACTGAGGAAACAAGAACAATAGGACAGTAGGGTCAGGAAATGGCAGTAGTGTTGCATGGTTACTCTTAGTTATCAATGTGATTAGATTGGGAGACACCCAGGCAGTTAGTAAAGCACACCTGTTGGGGGTGCAGTCTATGATAGGTTTTGGAGATGATTAGATCATCAGGGTGCTAAGGTAGTGAGTGCATTCAGAAGATGCTGGCCATGCTGGGAGGCCATGAAAGGTTAGAGGCGGGGCCTCTGTGGAAGAAGTAGGCCACCTGAGGTGCTATATTTGGGGATATGTCTCTCCCTTGTCCTTTTGGTATTCTATTTCTCTGACTTCCAGCTGCCATGATGTTGAACTGCTCTGTCATATCCTTCCCACAGTGATGAAATTAGATCTTCTCTCCCTTTAATGTGTTCATTCAAGTATTTGGGTCATGACTGTACACAAGTAACTAGTACATTTATGGTAATGTTTGATCAAGAGTAAATTCTCTGTGTTGCTTCACCTATACATCCCTGCAAAGTCCCTAATGGGAATGTTGTGTGGAGAATAGAGAGATGTAAAGTGTAGTTATTGGCTGAGACTGGGAAGTTGGCAGGGCCATGGAGAAGATCTCTCCTTGCTTTACCAAGTGCTTTAAGTTAAAGCCTTACTTACTACCTGTAACTCTGACCTCACACATTGTATATCATCTTTTTTTTTTTTCTACAGCAAAAACTGCTTCTGCTCTCTTTATCTTGGTTCTCAGACCATTTCTTTTAGAGGTTGTCATCTCTGTCCCTGAAGAATTTGGTGCTCTGTCTAGGCTTGGTTTCTTCCCCTATCAAGGCCATCTGTTGGAATAATAAAAGATAATTTATATTTACTCTGTAATTTGTGGAGAGATAATATGACTTTCTGATTCTGGGTGTCAAAGCCTCCTTTATCTGGTAGCTAATGCCTGAAATCCTACCTTCATGGCTCGTTTTCTTTGCCTAGCTTTATTATACAGACATAATCTGGAACTGGAGATAGTTAAGGTGCTTGTTGCTCTTGCAGCTGAATCTCTTGAAGTGTTCCCAGCTTCAATTCCCAGTACCCACATGGCAGCTCACAACCATCTATAACTCCAGTTCCAGGGCATCTTCTGACCTCTGTGGGTCTAAGGCACACATGTGGTACACATACATATATGCAGGCAAAACACTAAGACATGTAAAGCAAGTCTAAAAACAATGCTAACTAGGAAGGAGAGAAGGAGATACTGAGAGATGGCCCAAGAAGGCTAAGAGCATGCAGGGGTGTCTACTGATAAAGGAGCTTTGCCTGGGACCAGCTCTCCATGTACAATGGCTGAGAGTCTAGTCTATTCAATGATCCTTCTACCTCAAAGAAGTTCACCCTTTATCTCACTCTTCCTCCCCTTCTTCCCCTCCCTCTTTTTTTTCCATTTTGTAGTTCAATTTTTTTTTTTTTAAATGCAGACATGGGTCTGAGGAACTGCCAAACTCCTTTGCACTTCTCATTTATAGTCATTGCCTTCTGAACCCAGCTACTGGGAACCACCCATCTGTTATCCAGCACTGTAACTTTGTCTTTGCAAAAATGACATATAAGTGAATTATACAACGTGTAACCTTTTGAGATTGGCTTCTTTCACTCAGCATAATGCCACAGAGATTCATCCAAATTGACAAGCAGTAAACCATCTGCTTTTGTTCTCTCATGTGTTGGATCTGTTTGCACTCAACAACACAGTGCCTGTCATCTAGAGACTGGATCATTGTAGAGTCTGTTGTTCAACTCGTATTAACACTCTGTAGTTTAGTCAGGCTCATTTGTTTGCAAGGAATACTCATTTGACCTTGCCTTAGGAGAAAATGGAAGCTCATTGTTGAGATTCAGGCTCTTTGGAATCTAGAAAGAAGGCTCAGCGTAGGTAGCCAGGCCTGGAAGCAGGAGGTGGTTTGGGATCCAAGGTAGCTTTTGAGGAGATTGTTCTCTTGAGCTCACAGCTTCTCTCCCTGTGATCATGAGCTCTGTTCGCACTCTTCTGATTACATATGACAAATTCAGCACATGGTCCACCATGGCCCCCAAACAATTCTTTAACAATGGTCCTTTCTTCTAGCTGGAGCTTTAAATGTAAATTCCCGAAGATCAATCTGATTGGCTCTGCTCATCTTTCAAAAACATCACAAGCCTCTGGTCCTTTGATAGTCTCTGGACTACCCTTTTCTAACAGTCTGGTCTAGGATAGATCCTGCCAGGTTATGTGGTCTGGAAGAGTAGAATTCGTAGGAGGAAGAGAACTTGTAGGGAGAAAAGGTTCTCAGTTCTAATATTTTCTATTAAGAAAATGTTCCTTATGAAAGATTTTGGATTGTGTGTTCATTTCTTCACGCATTATATCCTTTGACCAAAAGAGATAATAAGACAGGTCTATTTGAGCCATCTTGCTTGGCCTTAAGCATACTGTTTTCACAGAGCTGAACTTTGTCACCTTACTGATTTTTAGTGAGAAAGGTGCTATGAAAGAGCCCTATTGTATGACATAATTTTCTTTGTTGAAGACATTTTCCATCTAATTTGAATCTCCTTGTCAGAAATTTGTTTTAAGCGTAAACTTAAGGACGCATTGTTTCCCTAAGGAAGTGTGCATTTCCTGTCTCATGAACATATAAGACTGTCCAACATATTCAGTCTCTTTCTATTTTGATGCCCCCAAAAATCTAGTTCCTGTAAACCAAAGTTAAGCGCTAGCATGCCCAGCCTGTTACCATCTGCATATCTGTGTTTGTACTGGTTACAGTTTCTATTGTGGTGACTAAATACCAGAACCAAACTTGGGCAGGAAAGAGTTTATTTTGCTTACTCTTCCTTATCACTGGTCATCACTGAAGGCAGTGAAGGCAGGGACTGAAACAGGTCAGGAGCCTGGAGGCAGGTTGATGCAGAGGCAATGGAGGACTGCTGCTTACTGGCTTGCTCACAATGGCTTGCTCAGCCTTCTTTCTTATAGGAACCAAGGCCATCGTCCATGGGTGATACCAATGGCCTGGGTCTACTCACACCAGTCGCTGATTAAAAAAATGTGCTACATGCTTGCCTATAGCCAGATCTTAAAGGGACATTTTCTCAATTGGGATTTCCTCCTCTTAGATGATTCGAGCTTATGTCAAAACAACATAAAACTAGCCAGCACAGTGTTCTTGGCCTTATCTTGACATATTTCCATTCTTCTTGACCTTTGACTTTTTGTACATTTGTTCCTTATAACTCACTCATATTTTAAAGAGTAAGCACAGCTGGAGGTAAATAATCAAAACTAATCATGCTAGGGATACCACTGGTTCTCAGTCTGTGGGTTGCAACTCCTTGAGGGGTCAAACAACCCTTTCAAAGGATTTACATATCAAATATCCTGCATATCCAATACTTCTATTACAATTCACAACAGTAGCAAAATTATAGTTACAGAGTGTCAACAAAAATAATTTTATGGTTGAGGGAAAGTACAACATGAGGAACTGTATTAAAGGGTTACAGCATTAGGAAGGTTGAGAACTACTGGCCTGTAAAGTCTAAATCTTGGACCCAGGCTGCCATCTTGATTTGCCTTTCAATGACAAGTGTCCCCCGAACTAGCAACAGTATATACTTCAATGTGGAGAAAATCTAGGTTATCATGAAATATATATTGAGGATTATAGCAAGAGCCTTGGGACTTACTTGCAGTATCTAACTTAATCTTCACTCTTAGGAGGCAGATTTTAGAAGTTATTTAACTAAGACTCATTAAGCATCCTCTTTCTCAGAAGATAATAGTCCCTCCAGGCTGTTCTGAAGAGTAAAGCAGATGATATATCCAACACCTAAAACAGTCTGTGACACTAAGTCTTCAAAACTATTGACCTTGTTTCCTACTCTGTCTAAACATGTTCTACCACTGGCCTCTGTTATTGTTGGTGAATAGCAGTGTTGGCTGACACATGATGCCAATGTCAATTATTTTTCTGAACAAAGTATTTTTTATGCTTTGTTTCTTTTTTGTGCAAGTGACTAATTTCTTTAACTATGTTCAGAACAGGAATCATGACTAACTCCTTTGCCCAGCTATAAACATGGAAAGATAATAATTCAAGGGCCAGAGAGATGGCTCAGTGGTTAAGGCCACTGGCTGCTCTCTCAGAGGATCCAGGTTCAATTCTCAGCAGTCACGACTTCATGTAGCTCCAATCCCAAGGAATAGGATGTCATCTTCTTGCCTCCATATGCACCGCATGTACATAACATATAAACATTCATGTAGGTGAATCACTCATACACATAAAATAATAAATTGAAAAAGAAAGATAATAATTTGGAGCTTGGTGTTTTAACTGAGTAGTATGATTCTTACCTAATAGCTTATTTGTGGGGGAAGAGGGCTGTGGTTGAGTAGCTCTAAGTCACTGCTACTGACTTGACCTACAGACACAGGTGAGCAGACACATTGATACTCTTTTGATAAGAACTTCTCCTTATAGTATTGGCTGCTGGAAGCCATTAAGCCTTGGCTGTGTCTTTATAGTCATTGTTATAATCTATCATGGGACACATAGTATTTAGTCAGTGAGAGTGCCCCTGAGCACCAGTGGCACAGAACAGGTCAAGAGCAGGTCAACTGTTTTATAAAGCCACCAGGGGCTGCTTGACACAGTAGTAGTTGACAAGGCATATTGCTGGACAGATCTGAAATGGACACGGTGATCCTCTGTGCACAGAAATCAGTGCAGGAAGCCAATTAGAACCAGGTGTCTGACTTCATGTCACCTATACATGCAGTCCCTTGAAGGAGACACCAGTTTTTTGTTTTGTTTTGTTTTTTGTTTTTTTTTTTTTCACTGAGAGAACAAAAGAGAATAGTTAAGTGGAATTCAGGAGGTTGTACATGCATTTCTTATCTCTTTAGTAGACTGTGGCTGCTCCAAAGAAGGTCTTCTCATTATTAATAATTTCTTGGACATTATTCCAAGGCAAGCTGTCCTGAGACCAGGCTGATAGAAATAATTACATATCAAGTTTCCAATCAGATGGCTTAGACTTAAAAGCTCTCAGTTAAGCGTTTGTTTCTTGACCAACCTTTATCTCAGCCGTCGAACAACAGAGAAACTGATAGCACACAGACTACATTTTCTTGTGGATGAACTTGACTTCAAACTTTGCACTACACAGGGAGTCAGAAGTTCTGTTCTCAAGAGCATCGAGGAAGGAGGAACCATTGGAAACCTGCCTGAGGAAAACTCCAGAATCATAGACGTCTATCTGGCTCTTGCAGCTCCTATCTTACCTGCATAAACTTCTACTGAGGGGAACAACCTTGCTTTGGAGATGCTGGTTTTGAGCAACAGGCTAGAAGCCTCGGGCCTCAGTCTCCCCAAAAACTTCATTTCCCTTATGACTTTACACAGTTTCTCCTGGGTAACTAGTCATACTTCCTTAAAATGAGAATCCCTACCCCAACAGATCCTTATTTGAAGTCTCAGAACACATTTATGTAAATCATCTCCCCACAAGGAGAGATGTAAGAAGCAAAGATGTAACTGCAGTCCTGTTCCTCTCAGACAGCGACATTACTGCCCAGAGTCCAGAGCCTCAGCAACATTCCAGCTAGAGTTTTGTTGTCCTGTTCTCTGTTTCAGAGAACCAGAGGTTACAGGCTCAGCATGCTCTGAAGACCTGCTCAGCACCATGATACCCTCCCTCCCTCCCTCCCTCCCTTCCTTCCTCCCTCCCTCTCTCCCTCCCTCCCTCTCTCTTCCTTTCATATCCCTGTCTGTGACAGCCACTAGAAATCTCCCCAAAGGGACTGCATTTCGAGGTGATACAGGGAAGGATGGGATAAAAATTCTTGGCTTAAGGAAAAATATTTTAAAAACAGAAACAAACAAACAAACAAAAAAAAAAAAAAAACAGAGAAAAGGCCATCCACAATTAAAATATAAAACCGGCAACTATCTGGAGGAATATAGTAAAACCCTGTTATAAAGCTCTGTGTGGGGCTATAAATTGAATCTAGATTTCAATCATTTTGGATCATGTCCTCTAGCAAGAAGTATATTTTATATTATTCCTCATTAAACAAACTTACTTTAAAACAGTGTTTACCCTTACTAGGTGGGATAAATGCTGACTTTTTGTTGTTTTTTGTTTTGTTTTTACTATTTCATCTAATTTCACTTTATCCCACCTTATCTTGATCTACTTAGACCTTTACAACTCTGTTTCACTTAAAAAGGGAAGAGGTGGCTAACCATTAAATTAGTTTCATAATCCACTAATAGATCATAACTGGCAATTTAAACAATGGTAGTTTATGAAAATTCATGGCTATCGGCCTCTGGATTCCTAGACACTCAGAGTTATAGATCATCCACTTGTAATGTAACATCGTTTTCCATGACAAAGCACGGAGCCCCACAGAGCCTGTGATTCATCCTCAACCTCCAGCTGGCTGTCAACAGGGCCTGCATTCCTTCCCAACTGTTATCCTGGAATTGTGGTGTGAGGCAAACAGCCTGGCTGAGAATTCATAGACATGTTTTGCTTGGAAATCCACAACCGTAAGTGTATCTCTTAAGCCACCTGGCCCTAGTTTTCTGTAAAATGGACTATTGTAAGGATCAGTTATATAGCATATAAGTCCAAGTAAGTGGTGGTGTTCAGAGGTAAAAAACAACTCTTTATTTTCTCTCTCTCTTTCTGATAGCCTGTTGACCAGAGTTACAGAGACCCCTGCCTTTGGGGGAGGAAAGAATAGACTGCAGGGTAATTGTCTTCCTTCGGAGATGTCCTCAACCCCCTGTTATCTTTTCTTTTTCTGATTTCTGTTTCGTTTTTCTTTATTTACAACATCATTTCCTGCCATCTTCAAAAGATTTTTACCAATGTATCCTGATTTGGGAGTCTTAGTCAAGATGAGGCATTGTCAGAGGTAGAGCACCTGTAACAGAGCCACAACACGGCAAAGACCCCCAGTCTATCTGTGTGGGAAACAGAAGAGAGCAGTCTAGGCAAATGGAAGTTTACTGAGAATGTTCTGCCTAGGTCCTAAGAGGCTGAAGATGACCACAAACAGCATCAGTAGGCATGAGTAAGGTGGTACTTAAGGAGAACCACATTCCCTAGGGTGTCCAGATATAAAAAGTTCTCTTTACTTTTTTGAGACAGGGTTTAATGTAGTCCAGTCTGGCCTTAAACTTGCTAGGTGGCAGAGATGAGTCTTGAGCTCCTGATAGTATTACTTCTACCTCCCAAGGGCAGATAAGAGGCATGAACCACCACAAATAGCATGACATTTTCTCTGATTAGATTCAAGCACATGTGAATAAAAACCTATTCCTTTATGTTAAGGCTTCAGGTGGATTCCAGAGGACCATCCTGGGCATGGGTGGATTTGTCCAGAAGGAGGTTCACTTGATGTCAATTGTCTTCAGACAATTTTTTTTTGCTGGTGTGAGACTTTCCTTGGGGCCTTGGGAGGAAAGGGTATGTTGTGGGCACTCCTGGCATCTCACAGCACCCAGCTTACATGCTATGTGCTTCTGGGATGAAGGTTCCCCTTGATGCAAACTTTTTGTCACCTGAAACTAGTGCTTTCGTTGGAAGGGGTTCAAGGAACTGATGTCCATCTCCCTGATGACCTTCATATGTTTTAAAATCACAGGGGGAGAACTGGGAAATACTGAAGTAAATCCATATGCTTATCCCTTCAGCATCATATTTGAGAGATACAGCAAGGGGAAGGCTCATTTTGTTTTTTTCTTCTATCAACATAAATTCTGCTCAAATATCTGGTTCAGTTTCCTTAGTAATTTATGCATTCTCAGCTCAGTGATTTTCTGCAGAACCAGCCTTTTATGAGAAACTAGAATTTTCCCGGGGAGAAAATTGCTTTCTCTGTCACTATACTCTATATTTAGTGCATAACCACCTGTGTGACACGACCTGAGATTTCACATCTAAGAGGAGGGAGATGTGCCTTGAAAGGACATCCTTCTGTGGTGGTTAAGGGCAAAAATTTGGGGGTCAGCCTGCCTAGGCTTGATCCCCACTTTTCCACTTACTAGTGACATGATCTTGGGAAAATTGCATAACCCATCTGTGCTTCAGATTTTTTTCATTATAAATTAATGATAATAATAGTATCTATATCATGAAAATTATATGAGGTAAGGAAGGGTTCAGTTTTAGTAACTGTTATTAAGATTTATTGTTTTCTCATTGAAGAGATCAATATGGCCTCCTACAGTTTTAACAGTGGATGCTAAGGTTATAATAATGTTTTACATCAGAATACCTATTTATTGCTTACAAGACTTTTCTCTGCATATTGTCCAGCAGATAAGGAAATTGAGAGCAAAGGCTGAGGCAAAGGGAAGCTGGGGATGTGGGTTTGAGCATGTGAGTTTAGTGCCCACAGAGGCCAGAAGAGGGTGTCAGATCCCTTGGAGCTAGGGTTATAAAGAAAAGGCTAGGTTGATTTCATGACAGGCTTCAAATTGGCAGTTCAGGAGACAAGGCCTAAATCTCTGTTTATAAGAACTGGGCAAGTCCAGGCAAAGTCCAGGCCTTAGAAGTTGCTCTGCAAGTTGCCTGAGGCAAGGACAATGAGTCAGCAGCAGTTTCCAGACTTCCTTAGCAACAGTTTCCAGCCCCCCAGTGCCTGGTAACTGTTCTGGAAAGTCCCTAGAGATGGAGCAGGATGAAGGTCACCTATCCGGGAATTCCACTAATGTGCTGTAAATGTGGCCTGGGAGCTCACTTGGTTATCTCTTTATCTTGGTAATTGGGAGACCCCAGCATGCTGGATTTCTGCAGCATAAAACACTCTTTGCTTTTACACACTATTTGAGTCCAGGGTATCTCTCACTCTTCGGAAAATCATGGTCCCTTAGAATAAGTATTTGTGAGCCTCCAGTTATGGTTGCCAGGAACCAAACCTGAGTTCTCTGCAAGTGCAGTACACACTCTGGAGCACCAAATCATCTTTCAGCACAAGATGGATTAGTTTTTAAGGAGAGCTGCTGAATACAGAGTTAAGTCTTCTCATCCCAAGTTTATGTCATTTCCTCGAGTGAGGATGTTATTCAGTTAGGTGTTGATAACTTCCCTCTTAAATGATCCTGCTACTGAAATCTCTCATTATATTAAGACAGTGCCACCAAAGAGCATCCACAACTGTCCCTGTCCCTTTCTGTTTATTGTTAGTAAGGTAGCAGTTGCTGCACTAACAAGCAAACATGAAAGTTTCAGTGACTCAACGCAAGTTAGGTCTGACCCAGAGCCTGTCAGTGTTCTCGACTGGGCAGCCACTCTGGGACATAGGCATCTTCCTCTCTTGGGGCCCTAACTTTCTTTCTTTCTTTCCAGGTTGAGTTGGTAAAAGGTCACTGTGGGGGTCACAGGGATATTTCTACCCATTTGTTTTTAGCCACACCAACTCAGAAGTAGCATATGTAACTTCCTCTTGCATTTCAATGGCTAATGTTAGTTGTGTAGTTCAGATAAGTGTGAGTAAGCCTGGGGTAGGGAGGCTCCAACTGGATTGTCACTTGTTGAGAACCCTCTAGAAGTCATGGATTTGTGTGGTGATCAGCTTATTGTTTCTGCCACACCCATCTGCCACTCTATCCAGTCACTGCCACTATGCCTTTATTTTGTCTCTAAAATGTCTTTCATACTCTGTTTCTATCCCCACAGCCATCACCATGGTCTAGGCCTTGCTGTCACATAGTAGTACATTATCACAGCTACTTAAGCGATTCCTCTGCTTCCATTCTTTGTACTTTTCCGTCTCTCTCACATGCCACAGCCAGATTAATCATCCAGAATTATTCTTTTAAAATGCTATATTTCAATGGCTCTATTCAACAACAATGGCTGGGTTCCTGTCTATGTAAAACACGGGGCTAGATATTGAAGAGGCTCCTACATAAACAGTGCTTGGTTCCTGAATTTAAGTTGCTTGTAGGTAGATGGAATTAACATAGTACTGTGAACTGGGGACTGAAGCAAACAGTAAGCACCTGGAGAGGAATAGCTGCGAACTTCCACTTGTTTACAAGGAGGAGATGCTAATTGCTCACAGATGGAGAACAATCAGTTAAGAAAAAAAAAAAAAAGAAACAAACAAAGCCCAAGACTTTGGGACATGGTAATGACAATGGGCTTAGTGACTGAATTTTTCAGCGAGGAACAGAGATGTGTTCTGGAAGTTGTTATTATCTGTCCCTCCTTGCTCTTGAAAAAAATTTAAAATGTAGTTAGTAAAGAGCTTGATACTCAGTTTTCTGACAGAAGTGAATTTTGAGCTAAGCTAACATTTTTGAGGTTGCAAATTATTATTAAGATTCTCCGGATGAGTTTCTGAACTTGAGTTGAGAATGAAAGAAAGACAAAAAAGATTCTGGCCTGTGTATGACTATTTCCTTCTGTATTTGATTATCTTTTGAGAGCATAGAAGAAACTCCCAACTATATTTTGGCTCAACAGTGGTCATATAATACATGATTTTTGACATTTAAGTCATACGTTTCTCAATTATTAACAATGAATATTTACGAGACTGGAGAAATAATGGCTGGCTAAGAGTACTTGTTACTTTTCCATAGGACCCAGGTTTGATTTCTAGCACCCACATGATGGTTCACAACTACCTGTAACTCCAGTCCTAGGGGATCCGGTGCCCACTTCTGGCCTTCGCAGGAAACAGGCATTTAAATAGTGTGCATACACACATAAAAAATCTTAACAAAAGTGAACTCGATACTAGTCACCATGATTTAACTAGAATGGAGTCTTTGCTTCCTAAATTTTAAAAAGACAATATAATAGATCCTGAATTTTCAAGAAGAAACAATTCAAAGACTTCTTTCTACCTTTCTTGCTGTCTCCCTGCTTTCCTGCCCGGTACTCTGCTTCCTGCTTCTGAAGTAGTTGCCTCAGGGAATAGAATCAGTGTGCAGCAGGCTTTGCCCGATGAACACAAGTGTGAGGCTTCAGCATAAATATTTAAGCCCTGGGTGGTAACTGGAAGTTCTAATCTGACAGTGCGGAGATGCCCGAAAGCCTGATTCTTCTCACCCTCATCCCACAAAGGGAAAAGCAAAAGGGTAAAAAGAGAGCTAGCATAGGGTCCAGAAATCCTGAAGGATATATCTGTGTTCATGTGGTCATTGTAGCACAACTCATAATAGCTAAGGTATTGAGGCAATATATTCACCAACAGATGCTGGACACACACACACACACACACACACACACAAAATGGAATATCATTCAGCATTAAGAAGAAGGAACTCTGGAAAGGTGATGGCTCAGCTGTTAAGAGCACTGACTGCTCTTGCAGAGGTTCTAAGTTCAACCCACACCCAGATAACAGATTATAACTGTCTGTAACTCCTGTTCCAGGGGATCCAACACCCTCACATAGACATAATGCACATAAAATAAAAATATGTAATTATTTCAAAAAAAAAAAAGAAGGAACTTTTACCATTTTGAGCACATAGATGGGTCTGGAGGATGCTATGCTAAGTAAAACAAGCCAGATGGAAAAGGATGACTATTATATGGTGCCATTTTTATGATGAATTTTAAATAGCTGGACTTACTGAAGTGGGGAGAGTAGAGTACCTGCCAGGGACTCTGGGGAGCATGAAAGATGGAGACAAAGATTTGGTTATACAAGGTAAGTCCTATGTAGTTTACAGCATAGTGTCTCTACATAATGCTACTGTAATGCATACCAAAATACACTAAGAGGTGAGTGAGGACTTGAGTGTTCTTATTACAAAAACTAAAAACAAGGTGTTGGGAGCTATTAAGACAACACTATTGTCCTGATCTCTGAATTGGGCCTCTCCCCCCACCCACCCCCTGAGAAGATAAGGGGGTCAAAAGTGGGTCACCGATGCACCGCTCTGAGAACAACCACAGATTGTTCCAGCCCTAAGTCAGCACCGGATGTCCTGACCTCAAGATGTACCCTGATACCGCCAAGTTCCTGCTTCCCCATGTAGTCACCAAAAGAAAAATTTCTGCTGCCCCATCCCTCTTGCTGAGGTGCATTTCTGCTGCCCCATTCCTCCTGCTGATAAGTACTTCCCCTTTTGCTTGTGCATTTAAACCTTAAGCCTTGCTAATACAGTGAGACCTTGATGCTACTCAGACTGCTTCCGTGTGTCGTTCATTGCACAAGGTTCTCGTCTCTCTCTACCCCCCATTTGGTTCTTAGGAGAAGGTCCCCTCGAGACCCTCGAATAACTGGACCTGCTGGACAGGTCAACAAGGGAGGAATTTTCAGAAGAAATGAGATAGATTTATTACAGAGCATGGAGCTGGTGACTTCACATGTATATTCTTATATCTATTTTCATTAAACTTATATATTAAATATGTATAGACTTTTAAATGTAAATCATATTTCAACAATGTATGCATGTGTGTGTATATGTGTGCACACGTGTGTGCACAGAAAGGGGGGGTTGGCCACCTGGAGCGTGTGTCTCTAGCTGCGTATGAATCAGAAGATGGCCTAGTCAGCCATCAGTGGAAAGAGAGGCCCATTGGTCGTGCAAACTTTATATGCCTCAGTACAGGGGAAGGCCAGGGCCAAGAAGTGGGAGTGGGTGGGTAGGAGAGTGGGTGGGGGAGCATGTGGGGGACTTTTGGGATAGCATTGGAAATGTAATTGAAATAAATACCCAATTAAAAATATGGGAAAAAAAAAGAAAGGGGGGGTTGGTTTAGGGTAGGGTAAAGGTTGTTTTACTGCAGTGTGGGTTCTGCAACACAAGGAGGTTGAATGTGAGCAAGTTAGGGAATCACTACTGATTGGCAGATACTGTGAGACAAGGGTATTTCGTTTGCACTGTGGTCTAGGTGTGTTAACTCAGACTGACCTCACGCTTGCAGCTTATTTGCCTCAGCTTCCTGGACAGTGGGATTCTAAGACTGTGTCAACATGCCTGGTCAAGGCAAGGGTCTAGAAGTTAGCTATTGAATTTTTTTCAGTCCTATTTTCCATGTTAAGTATTTCTAGGAACAAGCTAAACAATTTTGGCAATATGTATTTGGTCCTAGTAGTGTTTTTCAGAGATATAAAATTGTATCTGTTTTATTCAATATGGTTCAATTCAATTCAGTTCCGTCATTAAGTAAAGACTGAATGAAAGAATGCACAGACATACACAGAGCATTTAGAACACAGAAGGCACACAGTGAGTGTCAGTTGATATTAACTATTATTGTCTATTCATCTAGATTTCTCATTGTTATAGTTTGAATATGACATGTCCCTGCAGGCTTATAAACTAAGCATGGTCCCCACCTGGTGGCACTATTTCAGGAGGGTCTGGAAACCATTAGGAGGTGGGACCTAGCAGGAGGAAGCAGGGCATTGCAAGGTTGGTTCTTGGGAATGTCTTGACCCAGTCTTCTCTCCAACCTTGCTCTGCTTCCTGCCGTCCATGAGGTGAAGAAATGCCTCTGCCCAGTGCTACTGCAGTCGTGATGTTCTGCCCAAGCAAATGGGGCCAAGGACTGAGCTCCCTAAAACTGTGAGCCAAAATATCTTCTTTTTCCCTTGTTGTTTTTATTGGTTATTTTGGCCTTAGAAGCATAAAACTAATTTATCCTTGTTTCTTGTAGCCAAGGGAGACCCAGTGTCTCAGTATCTTTGCATATACATCATTCCCTTATCTTAGAATGGCTTCTTTCACTTTATGATATCTCAGAGAAATCCCATCCTTCTTTATGACCCTTCAATATGTATTTCTCCAGCTGGTCTTTCTGGGTCATTCCTACTGGGAAGATCTTTCTGTCTTTCAAACTACAAATTTGTTTGGTGTGCTCAATTTTGATACTTGCTGTGTTTCATTTTTACTTACGATAGTTATTAGATACTGTTCTAGTTTCATGTATTGTTCTGCTAAAATATCCTTAAAAATAATTTATGGGGGAGACAGGTTTATTTCAGTTTATAATTTCAGGTTACTGTTCATCATTGTGTGGAAGTCACAGAACCTAGAGCGTGAGTCATCTAGTTACATCTATAGTGAAGAACAAAGAGAAATCATTTCATAAGTATTTACTTACTTGCTTGTTCTCAGTTCATTTTCTTTATTCTTACACAGTTCAGGAGCCCTGCCTAGGGAATGGTGACACCTACACTTGGCTGAGTCTTCCCATATCAATTAATGTAATTAAAAGTCAGTTTTCCACAGGCCATGCCCATGTGGACAATTCTTTATTAAACTGTCTTCCCACATGATTATAGATGGTATCAAGTTGACAATGAAAGCTATTACAGATAATATTTTTCTTTTAGCTCTAAGATCATGCCTTTCTATATCCACATGCTCCTCCACCCGCAAGTGCTCTGCCCAGAGCCTGCCCCTACAGGGACTACTTAGATGCTTGTTGATTTAATCAATGCTATCAATTACTACTCATAAGTAAACTGAAGACCTTAGACAAGACTGCTGCTTGAGACAAAGCCTGGGCTATTTTGTACACAGCAATCAATCTAATGCTTTGAGCTGTCTGGAAACGTGATTGGATGATTCCAAGAATTTATGTCCAAGTGACAACCTGGAAGGGGATGTATGTGTATGGAAATGGCAATTAGGGTGTGAAATTTTCTGTAGAAAGTGGTGGTAAGAAAATCGAAAGATCTAATTGTTAAGGTGATAAATTTGATCCAAAGAGACCATTTTAAACATGAATCATTAGGTATAATTTATGGCTCAAGACCTAGCAGGAAGGACCAGTTCATAAAATTACCCTGTTCCTCTTAGGTGGTGGTCACTGCTTGTTTGGTTACCAAATTTATCAGTGTTTCCCCTCCTGGGATCTAACAGATTCCATATTATTTTTTGAAGTTACGCTTAGAAATAAAGACATACTAATTTAACTTGGAAACTGATTATGCTAATTTAATATTTATTAAAGTTATATACATTATTAAATATTTTAATGAAAAACATGTCATATTATTTTATAATAACAGCTACCATTTTACAGATTGTTGCTCTGCATTACATGTTATTAACTCATGCAACCATTAGAATAAACTTAAGAAGCAAGAATTTTTAAATTTAATCTATATTTTCTCTGGAAGGAAACTGAGGTTAAAAGGCAAAAAAATTTGAAGGTATCTCTTACTTAAGTATGCTTCATCTGAAGGTACATTTTTAAACAGAAAAAAATATATATATATATGACTTTTACTACAGAAAGCTTATTGGAAGTGATCTACCATCAAAAGTCTGCAAATTTTTTCTAAGAAATTTACCCGGATTTAATTATATGCACATATAAACTCAACTAATTAAAAATATGATAAAATATACACTCCTATTAAGTTTGATCAACGTTACCTAGCTTTAATCGTTTTAACACTCTCACAGTGCGGGTATGGTTACAGGAGATGCACATATATCCATAAATAATTGCAGGGGTAATAGCCTAAACAGTAAAGAGACATCAAAGACTTCAATCTTATCACTTCACTGACTCACCTCAATTAATAAGCAGAAAATGAGCATGGGGGTTTATATATTCTTCGGTTGGCTGTGGAATTTCTTTTCTTTTTTTTTTATAAACTGTTTATTGATTCTTTGTGAGTCTCCCATCATGCACCCTGTTTCATTCACCTCCTGTTCCCCCTGTATCCGCCCTCTACGCTTGCAACATTCCTCCGAAATAAAAATACACAAACAAACAAACAGATAGAAACAAAACAAAACAAAGCATAAAAAAAATCTTGTTGTGGAATCTGTAGTGTGTCACAGTGTGTCCCACAGAAGTCCACACATCTTCACTTGCAAAATTTCGTTGCAATGAATCATTGGTCTGGTTCAGGTCTTTGGCTTCTGTGATACCGTCAACATTGGATCCTTACCAGGACTCCTCCCAGTTACACTGCGGTTGTCCTGTGTCTTGGAGATGCTGCAGCTTTGGTTTGGCAGGACCAGCTCCTTCACGTGCCTCAAGAGCTCACAGATGATGTAGATTAGAGGGTGGGCCAACTCAAAGTCCTGGACATGGGCCTGGACAGCCCACCAGACTCTCACTTCTCTGCTTCACCACCAGCACTGCTCCAGCTAGGCCGCCCAATCACCCAATGCCGCCATTGGCAGGGTTCAGAGCCAGCTTTCCAGCTCTCATGCACTTTGGCTGGGCTCATCCACACCCATACCTCCAGAGCCAGCCCCACTATGCTGCCTAGTCAATGTGCAGAATCCAGTCTTCCAAGTGCCACAGCCAAGGAGGGTCAGGGTCTGCTCTCTGTCTCTCACACCATCAGGGCTGGCTCACCCCTGCCTTCACCATCAGGGCCAGCTCCACTGTATTGCCCAAATGAGATGCAGGCCCACTCTCCTGAGTGCTTTTAGTTAGTGAGGGTCACAGCTAGCTTTCCAGCTCTTATGCCTCAGGGCCAGCTCTCCCAACTAGTGCAGGTAGGGGGCAGGGCAGAGCATCAACACCTACCCCTATCCTCGACCCCCAACACACATGTACCCACTCTCTACCTCATGGCAGGTGAGTGGTGGGACCATCTCTCCCACCCTCACACCCACTGGGCCAGCTCACCTGTACTGTACCCCTGCCACTAGGGCCAGCTCTAATTGTGCTGCCTGGGCAAGGTACAGGACCTGTTCTCCCGAGTGCTGCTGCCGGTGAGAGGTGGGGGGTCAGCTCTCCAGAGCACAGCAGCTAGTGAGGGACAGAGTCAGTTCTGCACAGCTCCTGGATATCCACGTGGTCCCAAGCAGCTGCTCAGACCAAGGAAGTCCCTATGAGCTACGGACATTGACACCGATCCCTGCGGCTGCCTAGCTACAGACAATGACATTGCCCTTTACCAGCAGCATGGGGTAGGAATTTGCCTTGGCCTCAGGTAGCCAGGCTGGCTACTCCCAACAGGCTACTCCTCTCCACCCTTGCATCTCCAGTGTCCTCTCTCTTCTCGGTGCTCAAACTGCTCCACTTCTCTTCCCCATCTGTCCACCACATATTTGCATGTTATAGTGGTTCCCAATGTAGGCGGGCCATATGGCTGTTGGGCCTCTGGGTGATCTCCTCTGTCCGTGCTGTGTGACTTTGTGGCAAGGAGGCCTCTAGGTGTTTACAGCCCATCAGTGTGGCACACAGCAGACTGGTCTATGGATATCTTTCCCCCCCCATGCCAGGTGGAGTGGCAGCAGGCAGGTCTCTGTGTGTCTACAGCCTCCCGGTCCGAGCAGTGCAGTAGAGGGCAGGTCTATGGGAGTCTTTTCCTGCCTTCCCCACTTGGCTCGGTGGTCCACAGGTGGCTGTGGAATTTCTAACGTTTTCCTTTTAAGTTTTTCTTTTCCTACTGAGAAGCCAAGTATAGCAAACACGTTTATATGGTTTATATACATGCATATATGGTTATATACATGAACATGGACAAGGATGATTAAATTAACCAGCAACTTTGTGTTTAATCACTTAAAAATCATCATCATCATCATCATCATCATCATCACTGTGTATAAGTGTGTTATGGGTGCACGTGCTGAAGTATGCCTGTAAAGGTTAGAGAACAACCGTTGGCTCTCTCTTACAACCTATGCATGAGTTCTGGAATCTAATTCTGGTCATCAGGCTTGCAGGACAAGCAGCTTTACGCGGAGCCATCTTGCTGGCCTAACATGTCATCTTTTAATATAATAATGTCTATCTTTGAAGACAGCTCTCCCCTTTCTGGAATCATAAAATGGAGTCTTTCTTCTCATCATTTGTTGTCCCTTCCTCACAAGAGTGCAGTGAGGAAGTCCCGCAATGAGCATTTTATAACAGGGGTGGAGAAAGCACTCATTTCTGGTCAGCATGGCTACTTATGGCCTTCAAGGATGCTCATAGTCCTTTTCTGCTTTCAGGTCTCCAGTATACCAGTGGATTATTTGAGTATGTTCCTTGTTGGCTATCCGTGTACACCATTACCCCCTGAAAGTATAAGCACTGTCCAAACTGTCCAAGCTGTGGAGGAGTATCATGTTTGACCTGATCCCTGCTTTTCTCCAGGTTGCTCATTTCATAGACTGTTAGAACAGGGTGAGAGCTCCTACCGAGACTGACTGATGCCCAGGTTATTTGTTGGCTCAGAAACTGAAGTCCAGGTAGACCCATTGATTTCCCAGGCATGGACTTTGTCTAGCAGTATCGACTCTCTTTGAGGGTTCCTTAGACTTGCACAGAATCTCAAACACTGGCTATGGGATCTAGAAGCCTGTGATTCAGGGATGATGTGTCATGCTACAGTTTGAGACACACGAGGTTGAGCCATTTGTCTAGGACTGTGTATCTGCTGGCCAGGTACGATCCCAGGCTTCTGGACGCCCAACTCTGAGCCTTTTGTGTCCCATTACTGCTCATTGGTCTTGTCCAAGTTTGCATTTACAAGGTTTTCCCCTTCCTGGCATTCTTTGGAGGTTGGATTTATGCATTTCATTTTAATGAAGTCCAGTCTAGCTGCTTTCTCTTTCTTTCAATTTGCAGAGAGATTGGAGTTCAGGGGCTCTTACCTAATTATATTAATTTCATGTCTGGAGATTGTAACAACAGTTTCTTCAAGTTGAAGTGTTAATTTGAGTGCACATCCTGCCCTGTGCAGAGACACAGTTAGTTCTCTGTGCTTGGAGATTTTTCATTGTTTTTTTTTTGAAAGAAAAAAAGTTCAGCAGCCAAGCAGATGCTTGCTTCTCTTCTCGCTCTCTTAGGTAGCCGAGAAAGGCTGGTGCCCTTTCACACACAATTCCTGACAAAACCACACATCAGGATTCTCCCTTTCAAGTTCCTTCTTAAAGCGCCAGCTTTGGTGCCACTTATCGATGCCCCTTGCTCAAAGAACAGGGCCATCAGAAACTTCTGAGGCTCAGTTTTTTTTTTGCCTCAGAGGACCCCAGACAGTCAGCCCTCTCTGATCATTCTTGCCCATTTTTCTGTGATAGACCCTGTGTAGCTAAGCTTCCAAGGGACCGCCATCTTTGAAGTCCCCTTCTTTCCACCTGTGTTTCATGAGGGCATCCATGCTCCATCTAGGAGCATGCTATGGTCATGAGGTTCAGCAAGAAAAATGCAACACGGTCCGATTCTTCTCAACAGCCTTCTTTATTTCAGGAACACCTCGATGCTACAGGGACCCTGGAAACCCAGGGAGGACTGCTTATATACACCCCAGCACTGGGGAGAGCTATGTGTCCTCCTGGGATTGGTCAGTCTTGTGGGAAGCCACATGTGCCGTTGCAGAGTGGTGTTGGCTACTGCTGGCCACCACGCATAAGTTTGGACAAACAACCAATGTGTACATATGCAGTAAAGTTTTTGCCAAGACACTGCCTGACCCAGGTATGATAATGAGGTTCTGCAAGTATAACCAATCAGATGTGAGACATGCAAATGAGGTATGATAATGAGGTTCTGTAAGGTACTGAGAGAGAGTAACCAATCAGATGAGGAACATGCAAATGAGGTATAGTGCATAACCAATCCGGGTGTGAGACATGCCTCTCCTAGGCCTATATAAGCAGCACCAGTTGTGGGCTTGGGGTCTCTTTGCCTCTGCAATCAAGCTCTCCCAATAAACGTGTGCAGAAGGATCCTGTTGCAGCGTCGTTCTTGCTGGCGAGTCAGGCAAGACAGTCTGCCGGCACTTTGATTTGTATGCACCCGCTCAGGAGGGGTTGGCGCCAGCGCCTGCGCAGTGGCGTTGTTTTCGGCGATGGTGTGCCGGAGGCCTGCACCATCTTTTAGGCGCCCAGCTGCCTACACTTTTGGGGGCTGAGGGGCTCGTGATTCTTTTTTACCCATGAAAGAAGTTTCAGTGAGGGCTCGTATATTTAAGCTCAACTGTCCTAGGATTGTTTTAAGGTTCAGCTAGGCCCATGAGATTCAGAGTCTTGAGAGTTGATGTTTTATTTTCTTCATTTTTCTCCACTTCTCCTCAGGGGAGTTCTTTCCTTCAGAGTATCTCTGGGGTTCCGGACACTCAATCTAGAGAGTGCTCAGGAAGCCACAGGGTTTGGGGGCTGAGTTCTAGAATGGAATAGACTTCAGTGAGGCCATTCACCAATATTTCAAGCCCACACTGAATGGGCCCAAAGAGCTTGGAATTGATTCAGTGTAGCCTCCCCCAGCCTGAAGCAGGCTGGTGCAGACCTTGTCACCACTGAGGTGGGGCCACTTGCGGTGCAGCTTTCTGACTTGGCTGGCCCCTTTTGAAGTGTCAACTGCCCTGCTCTTCTCTGAGATGCTGCTACCTGCTGAGAGGCTGACCGTGTCTGTCTTCCTGAGACATTCCTGAATAAGCAACAGCCTGGCGACCAAGTGCTGACAAAGCACCAAAGATGGACTGGCGGGAGGGGGGTGGGCAGGATGGGCCTTCCCCCTTTTAAGCACAGTCTCTTAGTAAACTCTCGGGCCTTGATCAGAGAAAATTTGTCTTGGCTTCGTTATTTCTCTAGTCTCTCATCTAGTCTCTCTTTCAGCCCCAGCCTGCCTTCCAGGCATGTAGGCTGTGGGCCGGCTTACTACTACAACTCAGCTACCCAGTGGCTCTGCAGGGCAGGGCTCGCTCTGAGACAAAGCCCCACAAGCTGTGGGGAGAGGCAGGTGGGGCTTTCAGGAAGCTTTTCATTTGCTTCACGATGTTTGCTACTTAAGTTTAGTTTTTCAATATTGCAACAGTACATGTTAATGTTCATATGATAACTCAGAGCTTGGGGCTTAAAGGAATCCATCTTTGCCTGGTAATTATAGTTACATATAAAGCTGTTGTGGAATACCTTTTAATAGAAAAAGTATGGCAAAGATAGCAACACTAACTACAATTTTGGAGTTTATGCATGCTATCAGTTTCCTTAGTAAGCATGTTATGGACATTTCCACAAATGTTCCGTTCATCCACAAAGCAGCTTACCTTAGCTTCCAAAAGAGGAGACTGAGATTCTATAATTACTTAGTATAAATACTAAGGAAGGAAATTTAGTGTCTTTTCTCTCTTTCTCTCTCTCTTTCTCTTGCTTCTTCTCTCTCTCTCATGAGGATTGGTTGTTGTGGTAAAGTGTATTGGCTTTGAAGTCAAACTGCTGAGTTCAAGTAAACAAATTATATTCAAACAACAATCAAATTTGGGGAAAAATTGTCTAATGCAATACAATCCCCAATGCACAAGGAAGTTCAATTAAATTGAAATTCAACTCAGGGTATGTGCCATTTCTTTCAAGAAGTTAGATTCTGGAGATAGGGTATCTGTATTAGCTTAAGGGCCTAAGGATCTAGCCTAGTCTTGGTCATATAAATAGTGTAGGTATCATTTGGGATATTAGCTACCTCTGGTCCTGGTTGTAGGAGCTTGGGGGAGGCCCTGGCTATACAGGTTTATCACATAATGTTTTAAGCCCTAGCATTATAATAGGCCTGCTGCCTAGGCTAACATGTCCTTGGCCATCACGAAGCAGAATTACTGCAAAGGTCTACAAATGCCAACTTGGTCTATAGACGTGGCAACCAAAAAAATAAAACAACAAACACAGTTACAGTTAGATTTGTGGTAATTGTAATAGGCTTGTTAATATCCCCTGTTAGGAGCAGGAAGAGAGTCATGAGATCCTCATCTGAGATTCCAGTCATTGTTGGGTGCTTAAAGAGTCTGTGCCCACAGATCACTATGGAAGCCAGGAATGTTAAACATTTGAGATTGTCTTTTCAGTGGAAAAGATGTAAAATATGTTCTCCCATCCAGAAAACTGAGAATTGGAGGTGATTAATAGTAGGGTGATCTGCGTTATCATTGGGCTAGCCACATATCAAGCTCTTACAATCAGGACCAGAAGTGGCTAGTAATCTATATAACCCTTACATTATCTATATAGCCAGGGGCTCCCCCAAGCTCCCGGGGCCAGAGGTGGCTAATATCCCAAATAGTATCTATACTATATGACCAAGACTAGACCTGATTCTTCCTTAGGCCCTTAAGCTAATACATGTAGCTTATCTTCAGAACCAATTTTCTTGGAAGAAATGGCATGTACCTTGAGTTTTGATGTAACTAAACTTCCTTGTGTACTGTGGATTGTATTACACCAGGAAGCTGTTTTCCAAATTATATTGTGTTTGAACATACTGGCAACAAACTGCCTAGCATCAAACCCTCCAAAGTTTGATCCAGGTGGACAAAGTTGAAAACTGAGTTTTCATTCTCTTGTCTTTGTGATTCACCTCCCCCTTTGCTGTGACACCTCCAGGGACCCTCTTCAGGTCACCACTCCTTGTCCTTCTGGTGGGTATGGTCCTAAAGATTCTTGGATATGCAAGAGATAGAAGGTTGACTAGGGGTGAGGACTACAGCAATGCAGATTTCAGGAGTTGGCATTCTGTTCCATCTGCCTTTGAGTCACTCATGTTCCTGTAAGTCACCACAATAAACTCATCAGTTCCTAAACTGGACTTGGAAGGAATCCTTTCTTCAGCTTGCAAGTGCCCAGGGCTCCATAGTGAATGGATGTTTTTGTATGTCTCCACAGGAAATGAAATGCAATACCTAGTTATCTCCTCGTACCTCAGTTTCTGTAAAGTAGGCACCACAATGATATCTGCTTTCCAGGGCTAGTATGAGGATTTAAAGTTCTTATATATTAAGTACTTAAAATAGTAACTTACATAAAATAACCCATTATATGAGTGTTAGCTATTAAGAAAATGCAAGGCTGAGAAAAGATTATTTCATGTTGGCCAAATGCACTAATCCCTTACAGCAGCTTTCCAAATGCCTGATTCTTATTTTCTGCATTTCGGAGGAAGTGTCAAGTAATTCAGTGCTTAGTAAGAAAGTCTGGGAGAAGATATGTAATTCTTAGAACAAATAAACCATTTGTCGCTCCTCTCTCCCTCTCTCCCACTTTCAGGGTGCTCTCTGGGCACCCTGCACCTTTCTAACTCTTGTGGCTGCAAATCACACAGCAGCCAGGGATGTAACCCATTTGCAGTACAAAGAAACTGGCAGGGAGAAATGGTCTTAATTAGTAAAGGATGTTCAAGGTAAAGCCTTTACAAAAGAGCTAACTGTGCTGTGTTAAAGGGAAGAAACCACCGTGAAAGCCACCATTACCGGGCAGCTGGGATGGTGCATAGATTTCCTTAGCCTTTGCTCACCACATCACATCCGCAATTTCAGGGGTAGTTCAAAGCTGGGGTTTCTGAGTAGCAGACCACATAGCTTCAGAAGAGCCTTGAAGTTAATGCCATCAGATGTCTAACCAGTCTGGCCAATTAACATGCCAACTTGGGGAAGATGAAGGTGAAGAAAACAAGGATTTAGCTCCTGGAGCTAAAGGTGAGAAACAGACACGGAAACGGCTAATTACAAATGCAGTGAGAGATTTCAAAGCCAGAGCCTGGGGATAAAACATCTCAGAGATGAATTTGGATGGTGAGATACATCCAGCTAAACAAGCAGCAGCTCAATAGAAATGGGACTTGGCTAGGTGAGCAGGCAAAAGGAAGAGAGAGCATGCTCAAAGCAGCCTAAGGTCTCAGCTCTCTACCACTGGCGTGGCCAGTCTGTTGATGAGGATGTTTTTATAGTTGTGACATTGAGGACTTAGAACTTGTATGCTACTCTTAATAACTTCTGCATATGTGTTCAGTGCTATGGAAGGGTTTATGAAGAGACAGAATGTCTCCAAGATGTTGTTAAAGGAGAATTTTGTAGGTGTGACTCATATTTATTTAAATTAAATGTTATTTTTGCTTGTCTTTAATTCATGTATCCTACTAAGCAGACAGTAGTCATCTTAGAATTTATAGATATCAAAGGAAAAAATTCAAACCATAATCAAGTGGTTGTTTATATTATTTATGATTGTTACTAAGATTTGCTTTTTTATTCTAGAATTATTTATCTAGAGATTAGGGAAGATGTTTGGCTGCAATCGATGTCTAGACTGTATTTTGAACATTCCAGGCTTAGAATAATGAATGATTATAGAAGATTGTGTGATATTGAAGACAGTATGAGGACTCAGGATTCCAGATTATTCACTCAATCAATTTTAGGAAGCCTGACTATGTTCTAGAGACATATAAGGGATAAAACGCAGGGACCAGAGGGATGCCAATGACCAACATGTCCCCTGCTGTGGTATCATTGAACCTACACATGAATAGTGCATAGTTTTTAATTCTATTTTTAGTTTTGCAACTTTTTATAAGTTTGAAATTATTTCCAAATTAAATGTTAAACAATAAAATGTTGTAGTATGAAGTCATCAAGATTTAGGGGTGTGTTGTTGCCACAATATAGTCCATGCATTTTCAACTAGCAGAGAGTGAATTGGAAACACACTTTGGGGTAAACAAGTTTCTTTAATGTAATAGTGCATGATCAATTTCATGGAAGACATGTAGAAAGTCTAATAGACTCTTGGTACTTATCTATTTGTTTTTCAGGTGGGGGTAGAAGCACCCTCAGAGAGACAAAGGGGAGGTAGGAGAGGGCAGATGTGGGATGGAAGGGGGAGGTGTCTTGGAGGGGAAACTGGCAAGTGGGATATCATTGGAGATGTAAACAAAGGGAGTGATTAATTAAAAAAAAAGAAATCATACTGCAAGAACTCTCCGCCCATTGCTTTTAATAGGAATGTGTGATTAATTCTCACTAATGTTATATGAGGGCAAAAGAAATATCTTCATGCTTGCTCAGGCCTTACCTTAGCCTGGGAGAGACCACATATTCTAGAGATGATGGCTGTAAAATTGATGGGGGTAGGGAGACTGTCTACTCTGTTTTAGACTATGATTTGAGAACTAAGCTTTAAATATCAATATCATAAAAGACAAAGACAGACTGTGGCAATGGTCCAGATTAAAGGAAACTAAAGAGACACAGTGGCTACATGGAATATTGTCCTCTATGCCGGATCCTGCTTTGCAAGGGTTTGCTAGAGAGGACATAATTGGATCAGCTGGCAAATGGGAATATGGATGTCAGGTTAGATTTTTAGAGTATTGCATGAGCAGAGTAGATGTATGCTGTGCTTAATGAACGACCCTCCTAGTCTTAGCATGGATGTACCAAAGGATTGAGAGGCAAAGAGGCATAATTCACTGTAGAGATGATAGCTCAATTAGTGGTGTAAGTAGGATACATTTTAATGAGATGTTTGTTAAGGGTGTATTTAGGAGTTTTTAATTCTAGTTTTAGTTTTGCAACTTTTTGTAAGTTTGAAATTATTTCCAAATTAAAAGTTAAACAATAAAATGTTGTAGTGTGAAGTCACCAAGATTTAGGGGTGTGTTGTTGCCACAATATAGTCCATGCATTTTCAACTGGCAGAGAGTAAATTGGAAACACACTTTGGGGTAAACAAGTTTCCTTAATGAACAGAAAAAGTTTCTAGAAAAAAAATGTTTTGAAAGAAGTAGAAAGTATCCAAGAGTAGTGGGAGTGATATCTAAGTGGAGAAACTGTAATGTGACAGTACAGAAGCTTCCAACAAGGCTGGAACGGAGAGTTTGAGGAGGGAAGAGAAGCTAGAGAAAAGGACAGAGCCAGGTCCCGAGCTGCTCTGTGAGCCCTTAGACGTCATACAAAGGCAGAGAATCAGAAAGGATTTAAGCAAGAATGAAGTGGTTAGTGGATGAAGAGACAGACGGCTTAGAGATTTAAGAGCATTGGCTGCTCTTCCATAGTGTCCAGGTTCAATTTTCAGCACCCATATGGCAGCTTACAACCACCTGTAACCCCAGTTACAGATGACCTGATACCCTCTTCTGGCTGCTGTGAGCATCAAACACATACATGGTACACAGGATACATGAGGACAAAACACTTCATTACAATAAATAAATAAATAAATTTGACAAGGATAAAACAGATTTGTATTTTAGAAAGATTGTTGAATTGGAAGAGAAGATAACAGCTATATTTTGAAAAAGTCAGTGGATAATGGTCATAGGTATGGAGAGGTTGGGGAGTTTGAGAGCTATTTGTCCTGAGTGATTGCTGAGTGACAAATGTTAGCCCTGAGCTCCTGGATTCCAGCTGGGAAAACGGTAGACAGGGCCACTATTTACTGAGCTGAGAAACCCAGGGAAAAGGTCAGGTTTGCACAGTGGAAATAATGATATCAGTGTGGACATTTCTGTCGGAGAATTTCCAGGAAGAAATTCAGGAAACAGGTAGATAAGTGATCTGGGAACTTACAAAGGAGTCCAAGGCTTTAGAGAGATGTGGGTGCTCTCAAGCACCTTTATAGGAGGGGTGAGGCCAGTGGGGATAACATGGTGTGAAGAGTCCCCAGCAGAACCACAGGAGACACTGAGACCACGGATGAGTGGAAGATTTGGAAATGAGCCTGGGCTTCAGCGGTTTATAACTGTTGCTGCTCTCGGAAGACAGTTGCTCCCTCTGTGTCACCTCACTAGTGTAGGAAGCACTGCTAAGTGATACTTCGAAGGCTGTGTGGATGAAGATTTAGATGCTTGGGATTGCTGGTCCAGCTGTTCAACTGGGGGACCAGCAGTCTCCACTAACCTGGACCCCTGAGATCTCTCAAACACTGGACCACCGACCAGGCAGCACACACTAGCTAATATGAGGCCCCCAACACACATACAGCAGAGGACTGCTGGGTCTGGGTTCAGTCAGAGAAGATGCACCTAACCCTCAAGGGAATGGAGGCCCCAGGGACTTCAGAGGTCTGGTTGGGTGGTGGTGGGGACATTCTCATGGAGACAGGAGGCTGGGGAGGAAGTATGGGATGTGGAACAGTTGGAGAGTAGACGGGTGGGTGTGAGAGATAAAATCTGGAGTGTTAAATAAATAAATAAATAAATAAATAAATAAAAGATTAAAATTTTAAAAAAAGAAGAAAAAAGTGAATATAAACTAGAAAATAATATTTAGATGCTTAAGAACAGCATATGTTCACATTCATAGGGGTTTCTGCATTGTTTAGGGATGTCTGGGTGCGAGGACCCCATTCACACATAGGAGTCAAGAAGTTGTAAATATTTTAGTTCTTGTTCTGCAAAGATTTGACTGACAAGCTGGGGACACGATATAAAAATTTTGGTTTTTAGATTTAGTATAATTTCCACACTAATAAATTTGAGGTCATGACATATTACATGTCTATTGTCTTAGTCATGTTCTATTGCTATGCAGAGACACCATGCCCCTGACAACTCTTACAAAGGGAACTCTTACAAAGCACTTTTAATAAGGTGCTTGCGCATAGATTCAGAGGTTTAGTCCATTATTATCAGGGCGGGAAGCGTGGTGGCACGCCTACAGACATGGTGCTGGGGAATGATCTGAGAGTTCTACATCCGGTTCTGGCAGGGGGAAGAGAGAGCCACTGGGCATGGCTTGGGCTTTTGAGAACCTCAAAGCCTACCTGTAGTGGCACACTTCCTCCAACAAGGCCACACCTCCTAATCCTTTCAAACACTGCCACTCCCTGGTGACATTCAAATCTAGGAGCTTATGAGGATCATTCTTGTGAAGAGGAGTATCCAGGTAAGGCGGCAGGACTAAGGGGTTAACATGGGTTGAGTGGTTGAAAAGTAATGTTCCATGAGAAGGAAAAGAAAGCAATAATTAACAAAAAAAAAAAAAAAAAAAAAAAAGGAATGAGAATTTGGAAGATTTAGGTTTCTAAGAATGATGGTACCATACTGACTAAGTCATGGCATGCTTAAAATCACCACTGAGGTGAATACTGTCATTTTATTGACGAGGAAACTGGAGCCCAGAAAATTCAAGTAACTTCCCGAGATTGAATTCAAGGTGTGAGCTGGGTGGGTGGCTCACAGTTGTAACTCTAGCACTTGGGACGATGGAAGAAGGAAAACTGATGTCTTGAAGACATCGTAGGTTACATACTGAGGTCCAGGCCATCCTAGGCTAAGTAGCTGGGTTTGTCTCAAAACAAAACAAGGTAAAAATAACCCAATGTTTTGGGCCCATAACCCTCCCTAACACACTACCCAAGATGTAGCACTTCTGTGAATAGCTTGACCACATTGGGAGAATATTTGATGCTGCTACTAGATAGACATCAGAAATACCAGAGCATAGGGCCCCATGTCAGGCCTGAGGGATTAGGAGCAAACTGACTTAAGATTTGCCCGAGGTGGACTGAGACTTTGCCAACTGCTCAGAGCTCCACAGCTGCTCATCAAACAGTGGCTTTCAGGAAGTTCTTTCTCACTTGGAAGCATTTAGTGTGGCTCTGTGTGAATTGCTGAAGTTACAGCAGCTGGGACTTTGTGTGCATTTTCTCTAAAAAAAAAAAAAAAAAACAAAAAACAAAAACAAAAAAAAAAAAAAAACAACCAAACTACTATTGTTCTGCCTGAAGCAAAGCCACCCTGTCCCGTCCCACTCCCTCTCTGAGATTTTAAGTTGTTTTTTTAATTTCCTGATACTCTTCTTCAGACCAATGTCTGCTTTTTTTTTTTTTTTTTTTTTTTTGCTGGAATTCCAAGTTTCACGAGCTTCTGCCCTGGATCCAGCATGATTCAGAAGACTTTTTAATTTACTTATGAGTCCCTTTAAGCAATAGCCTATCCTTTCAATAATTAAAGAAACACCTCCCCCACCCCCACTCCATCAGCTACTAGAAACTTGCCCTTCCTTCTTTCCTTCTTTTTTTTTTTTTTTTTTTTCTCTCTTCCTACTCTGGTTGTAGCGCTTTTAGTTAGCATTTCTATCAGATAAATTAGAAAGCAAAATGTCTGTGGGTGGCCAGGCAAAACTTATTAGTCATCCAACCCTCCCAGACAACGTCACACTAATACAAATATTTGTGCTTCTGTCGCTGGCAGTCGTGTGAGCGCTGCCAGATAGTGACAGATTTTAAGACAGTCACGTTAAGTATTAATCAGGCTTGAAAGATGCAGCCGCGCAGAGGCATGCTAACGAGTAGGCATTTCCTGCCTGCTTTCTGCACCAGCCGCATCCTGTGCCAGGGTGTTATTGCAGTTCTGTTTCCTTCAGAACACATCACTTTTCAGCACGCTTAAAAGTCTAAAATGGCGTTGGCTGGCTGCTAGCAACACGGCTCCTGCTAGGCTGCATCATGGGCTCCAGGCTTTGGGATTGCATGCGCACTCCTTGTTCTAGCTTAGCTCTCACTGTTGGGGTGTGTGCATGTTTAGACATTCAGTATGGGAATCAGTGAAAACTACAGGGGGACCAGTCCATGCAGAAGGTAGCAGGGAGTCGGGTGCTCAGGCTGGGACTGGAGACGTGGGTGAACAGTGCAACAGGGCGAAATGAGTGATAGGTAGGAGCATAGGGGTAGCCATGTCTGCCTGGCCTGGGGTGGAGAACAAGGGAGACTTAGCAAGGATAAGAAGTTGTCCCAATGAAGTTATCTTCTGGCTCCTCGAAGACAGAAAGTATCTGGGATGGCAAAGCTACCATACTCTGTACTCTGGGGAGGCAGTTCCAGAATGAAGGGGATTTGGCAAAGCTACCAACTCTGTACTCTGGGGAGGCAGTTCCAGAACGAAGGGGATTAGACTAAGCATACTCAGTCCCAAGGTGACCACTTCAGGAGAGGAGAGATCAAAGCTCTAGTCTCACCATGGATTCTCCTTGAATTGCTCAGTCCTCTTCCTGATGGCAGGGTGACTCTGAGACCTGGAACTGTACAGAGTTCCCGTGTAGTTGGGACAGAGAAGGAATAAGCATGTGTCACCGGAAGGAGGGGCGAGTTGGCTGCTTTGTTGGTACCTTGGGCCCAGCTTACCAGGTATCACCTTTAAGCTCTGTGGCTTAAGACACTTGAGATTTTGTTCTGGGATACACAGACTCAAAGAAACTATGTCACGCCTGCCCAAACTCATGATACAGAAGAGGAAAAATCCTAGTTTCTTATTTCTAAGCACTTTCTTTTCTTTTTCTTCCCCTTTCTTTCCCTTCCTTCCTTCCTTCCTTCCTTCCTTCCTTCCTTCCTTCCTTTCCTCTTTT
>NC_000078.6:75328799-75453799 GCF_000001635.26 Mus musculus | reverse complement strand
AAAAGGAGCGAGAAGAACTGTGGAAAAAATTGGAGGATCTGGAGTTAAAGAGAGGTCTTAGACGCGATGGGATAATTCCAACTTAACAACAGCCTGACAGCGACACACTAACCCGTGGGTCACACGCTTATGTAGTAGAAGGATGGAGCAACAGTTTTCTGTATTGTGCAACTTTACAGTAGATTTCACATTTGTCTCATTATTACAGCAGCACTGTATATACCTGTCTCTAAGTAAAGGAAAACATAAGGACTTCAAAGTGTGGACAGTAGATGGACTCTCAGAACTTTGCAAACATAATCATTGTTCTAACCCTCTTTAAAAACAAACAAACAAACAAAAGGTCTACAGAGATCTGTCGGGGAAATTGCTATGTTAAAATTCCATTATCAGGAGTTCCTTATTTATCACTAGCAGAGAGTATGATACAATTTTCAAATGTGAACAATCTTAAATTTAGCTTGTCTTTCTGCTAAGCTGTTAAATGTATTTATAGTAAAGGAAGAAAAGATTGTCATTTCTTTATAAGTTTGTATAGCGCCCTCCTCTGGACATGACTGTAACGTGATATCCTTTCCTTTTGCACATCTTCATGAGTCAAGTGTCCACATGGACCGGGGCTGTGAGTCAGAGGTCTCTGAGGAAAGGTTGTCTGCTGGATGAACATCTTCCCAGCTGCCAGGTCCTGGTACTCCTTTAGTTTTCAGATTAGGAGTAAAAAGAAGAGGTGATAAGCATGGTAGCGAAGGGAATGTTGGACTTCATATCAGATATGGTGAGTCCAAATCAGTGTCTTGAATCCTTTGAAAACAGGCAGTGGGACGCGCAGGCTTCAGCACCTGCAGCATTAGCTGCAGACATAAGTGTGCATCCAGACCAGAGACAACTTAGAAATGTCAGAGAACATCCTTTCGGATCCTGTGGAGTAAGAGAGAGAGCACTAAGCGATAGAACCGTGAAGCCGAGCACCAGGACCGCGCATCCACTTGGGAACCGAGTTGAGCAAACAGCATGAACTGTTTGCAGTTGATGCCTTACTTCCTAATGTGTACTTACAAAGTATTTCAGCAGAAGAGGATGCAGGGTGCAGCCTCTGGGAGGAACATCCTCCTTCTCTAGCTCACCACAGCGCCAGCCCTGTTTTTAGCCAGAAAGGATTCAGGATCAACATTATGCGTTCTGAATTGGATGCATATTCCTAACTACTGTATTTGTTACCAAAAGTGGTTCTACAAATGCTACTGAAAAAAATCTGGAAATTCCTAATGTCCTGAGTATTAATAATAAAGTTTAAAAAATGCTTTTATATCAAAGGTGCATCGTGACCAAATTGTTTAAGTTAAAAACAAAACAAAACCAAACCAACCCGAGGGCTGTGCTCTAGCTGGGCTTACTGTCTCTGTACTGGGTCCCCCTGGGTAGGTAAGTTGCTGATGTACAGGTGTGCAGTATGTATTCACCCGATGTGTTGCATCGCTGTGTATTGGCAAGTGTGTGTTGTGGGGTTTGTTTCCAGGAAGCTTTTTCTTGTTAGAGACAGGACAGTGGTGAGCCCATAACCCCGAGCCATCACATCCAGCAGTGTTCATGGCATAGAGCCGACTCTGTGTTCATATGTTGAGTTGTGATTATAGCTAACATGAACACACATGAGCTATTGTTGCTCTTAGTAGAAATACAGTATAAATATGGGCTTGTATATTTTCTTCCTTCCTTTTAAATGTAAAGTAGAATATATAGAGCTTTGTTGTTTCCAAGGAAAAGGAGGGGAAAAGCCACTGACCTATTTCACTTATGAAGTATTTCCAGATTGTCAGTCACAATGTGTACATAAATGTAAGCTAATTATGGATATTTTCATTTAGGTACCTTTGTTCTCTTGTTTTTTAAAGGTATGCGTACCACCAAGTCCAAGATGGTTCAGTGGAATAAATAGGACTCTTAAAGAGCGTTAAGGAGGGTTCCATCTGAGGACCTGGAAAGTGTGAGCAGAGCTGCATGTTCACATATTGATGCTAAGAAGCAAACCATAGCACATCTCCCTTAGCTGTCTTAGCCGTTTCCATCTTCATTACACATATCTTTGATAGTGTAGACCTTGCTTGCTGTGGTCCCTCTGGGGATGACATGTGCTCATTTGACATGAGGAAGGTCAGGACCTCTTTCTGCACCGTGTCCTGTCCTCAGAGCTAAGGGTCAGTGTTGTCTGTTGGTCATTCCCAACTGAGAGGAATGAAGCTAAGCTTTAGACTATTTAAAGATGTGATGAGAGCTGAATGTCAGAACTCACAGGGCAATCTCTGAGAAGAAACACTCATTTCCCTTTTAACCAAAAGTGACAATGTGACCTCTGTCATGTTGTGTGTGGTGAGGAGAAGCTAGCCCAGGTGACTTGATTGTTGCACTATGTGACATATTTAAGGACATACTTGCTGCATTTGCAGCAGCCCCCCTGTCTGACCTCCCTGGGCAATCCTGCTGTCACTCAATGTGAGTTAACTGTGACAAACTCAGCTCTGTGTTATATTTTGTTTGCTTCATAGTTTCCAGAACTATATATAAATATATTTTTTCAATAGCAAATATTGTAGTTAGTGAGTGGTGACCACTTCAACCTTATCCCTACCATATTGGTTTCAGGGATGGGACTAAGAATGTCCTTGGAATAAAAAAATTAAAATATAACCCTGTGATTTAGAATGATGCCGAGGTTGCAGGTTGCAGCCTGCAGCAGCTGTGTGAGCGAAGTGACCGTCTCCTCTGGATCAAGCGTCCACTCCTCATTGTGCCCAGGCCCCAGTGCTCCTTCATCACTGTTTAGTTATTGTCCGCTGTGGTTTTGATTATATTTTGCTCTTCCTGACATTGACTGTTTTTTTTTAATAAAAGAAAATAAAAAGTAAATGAATAACCCCTGAATGTGACTGGATGCAGGGATAAGCCCCTCCCTCCTCCTTGGGCTCTTTCCCTAAGTGGCAGGATCGCGCTGGCTCTGTATCTCCCGTGCGTGCGGCAGTCCAAGGTGCAGACCTAGGGAGCACTTGTCATCACACCTCCTATACTGAACACATAACCCTAGGCTCAATCACTTTATGGAAAGGGAAATAAAGTAGACTTTATTTTAGGGATGGAGCCGGGGAGTGGTGTGTGGATGGGAGGCTGGTATCAACATCACTAAGTATTCCGAAGGTCTTCTTGCTTTGTTTTTCCATTTTAATTGATACACTGACCTGGCCCAGGAAAGGAAGAGCCGCTCTCCTTTGATGTTATTAGCCAACATTCCCACAAAGTGACGGTCACCTGTCTCAGAAAGGCAACAGGAGATATGATCCGTGACATTTTATTTGCACATGAATATTTTATTTTTGTATTCTGGCTCAGCTGCTTCTCTTCGTGGAGTTAGGGAGGAGCCATAAAGGACTTTTGTAATAAGTAATATTGGCAACGCATTTTATACTCCTCTATGTTTACTTTTGAGAACCTGAAAGAAGGGGTGTGCGTCCGAGAGGAGGGTGAGCGGAGCTTGAGCCAGCGGAATGTTCCATTTGTCTGCCGCTTGTGCACGAGAGCGGCCAGCTGTAGCGTCTCCTGGAAACCAACGCCCCGTGCTATGACGTCTGTGAGCCTAGGTTTCCTTTCCTCCCCTCCCTTCCCCCATCCTCTCCTCCATTTTCTTTCTTTCTCAACCCATCCCTTTTTTTTTTTAAATCACTTACTGTAAATAAGTTGTAATCTAAACCTCATGTATCAATGGGGAAATTTCAAATATAAATATTACCAACACGTTTTCTTGTTGTCTGGCTTTTGATTGGAGTGTAATGAGAATGGCATGCCCATCTCCTCAGGCCTGAGGGTTTCATCTCAGCTCCAGCCTCTCCTCTCCCTCATTTCATTGTTGTGGCAGGAGAGGGCAGCACACGTTCATTTTTCCCCCCGCTAGGAAGCCACAGTGTTAGCTGTGGATGAGTGTTTTTCTTAAGTTTTCAAAACATCCGTTGGTGCATAGATGTGAAAATGAAACAATATGAAAAGTTGCATATGAAAAATGACAGACTGGTTTAGCCAGGCAGGGAAGCCTTCTGATCCACTTCAAAGTAAAAAATTACCCAAGACACTTCCAGCCCCTGTTGAACCAGACTTCTTCCGTTTCAAACAGCAGGATGCAGGTGGCAGCTTACACACTTGGAAATAAGCGTTCATCTTTGAAAATAATATACTCTCTCAAAAGTGGTTACAGACTAAGCAGAGGTGCTCCCCAAAGCAATGTAATCCTCCCGTTGACAGCTATGTGAGATTCTGTACTGTGGGTGTCCCTAATAAATAAGCACTGAAGGGTGCAGGTGCCTGGCTGCTTGTCTTTATTGTCGACCCTGTGGCCTTTTGGGTCATACTAATAATGTTGAACTGAGTTTTGAGATGTGTGTGTGGGGTGAGTGTTACCAGGTTTCAGTTTTGAGAAACGTTATGTCTAGGGGTCTAGGGAGTGGCCCAGTGGCTATCACTATAACAGTGTTCCACTTATTCTGCCTCCCAGGCTGCAGCATGGGGTAGGACTGGTGAGAATATTCCGTCTGGTCCTTTAGTGTGACGAGGAATATCTAAAGGAGGAGCAGATTCACTTCAGCAGGGCTGGCGGAGTTTATGCTGCCCGTGGCCTGGAGTGCTGCCAGATGTCCCATTTCTTCCTCTCAGGACTTCCTCATTGGACCACCCTGTGGCAACTGGAAGTGAAAACTACCCATCCTTTGAGGCCTGGCTCCAGAGACTGATAGCAACTGTTTCACCACTTCCTGCTGGTCAAGCAGTCGCAGAGCCTGCTCAGAAGAGTGGGAGGTCATTTGTACTCCTCCTAAAGCTGCCATGGAGTCCTTTCTTTGCAGTATTTGCCTTCTGTGGAATTTGCTCTCATGGCGAATTGGAGCATGTCACGTTTTAGAGTCACCTGGAGCTAGGATGTTCCATGTATAGTTGGGTTATTTGTATGTAGGTTGTTGAGTGGGAATCTAGATCCATTGTTTTCCACTGTGAGCTTCCAGTTTGGTGTTTGGTTTGGTTTGGTTTTTTTGAGACAGGGTTTCTCTGTGTAACCCTGGCTGTCCTGGAACTCACTTGGTAGACTAGGCTGGCCTTGAACTCAGAAATCCGCCTGCCTCTGCCTCCCGAGTGCTGGGATTAAAGGCGTGAGCCACCACGCCCGGCGAGCTTCTAGTTTTTGTAATGGGGTTATGACAGAAGCCTTGCCTCAAGAAAGTGCCACAAAAATGTGGCTTTAGATCTCGATATCTTCTCCACTCGTCCCCCCTATAGTTTTATGATTGTATCATCGATGCCTTTTAATTTGGCATTTATTTTGAAGAATTTCAGTATGGTGGACCCTTCCTATTGCCACACAAAATTGAGGGATGTCGTGATGTTCCTAAAGTAAGTAAATGTTAGTGAGTAATGGGGAATATATGGAGTTGGTAACTTCAGAAGAATCATTACTTGGATACTACCAAGTCTTATGTTTTGAATGTGTGTACTCCCAAAACTTGTAGGAAATGGAGTCTTCAATAACATTTAGAGGTGGTGCCCATAGGTGATCAGTCTGTGAGAGTCTAACAGATGTGAGTGGAATGATTCTGTCACAGCAGGAATGAGTCAATTATGAAAGGTTAAGTCCAGGCCTGTCCTTTTTTTCTCCCTGTCTCTTACTCTGGTCTTCTACCATGAGCTGACGCAGCAAGAAGGTCTTCCCCAAATGCTAGGGCACCTACCAGCCTCCAGAACTGTGAGAGAAATTCCTCTGGACCAGTGAGACATTTAAACTTCTTTTCTTTATCCATTAATGTCTGGAGTTCTATACAGCAGCACTGACAGACTGAGATGGTCCAGAAACAGTGGATGCTGCAGTCCTTCCTCTCTGATGTCAGGTCAGGCTCTTCAGTATCTTCAAGTTGTAGAGTTCCCTAAGCAGAGCAGAATCAGACAAGGTATAGCCCTTCAGGTCTGGCCTTTTCACTTAGCATAACATTTAAATTTTCATACGTGTATGAGTTTTGCCTGAATATATGTCTGTCTATCATATGTGTGTCTGATGTCCACAGGGGTGTTGGATCTCCTAGTACTGGAGTTGCAGGTGGTTGTGTAGGTACTGGGAATTGAACATGGATGCTCTGGAAAAACAGTGTTCTTGACTACCGACCTACCTCCCCTGACCCTAGCGCAATACTTTGAAGATTATTCAGTAGCAGTAGTTGTCGTGGCGGAATAATCTTTTGTGTGGTGATAGCTTGCTTTCTTTTTATCATTAGATAAAAAGATTAGATTGTGTCCTGCCAGCCCCACTGTCTGACTTTCGGAGGAACCGTGAATGGTTTCCAGGGCAGCTTCACTAATTCCTTTTCCTCCAGCAACGAGTGATGTTCATTTCCTCTCCATCTGTGACAGTGTTGTCACTTCTGTATATGTCCATTATAGCTTAGTGGGCAGGTTGCTCATGGAAAACTTGTCTTGTTTGGGGTTTCTGTCTTGTTACCTTGAATATTACATTATGGGAACTCTGGATTTGCATATATTCTTCTGAGGAATATCGATTTATTTTCAAGCAGATATTTAACTGAGGCAGTGGTACCAACCTCAGGTCACAGCTTTAACCTTCTCAGGAGTTCTGTGGATGCAGGGGCCGTGGCTTATCCACAGGATCTGGCTGGCTCACACCTAATTTGTACTGCTCCTTTCTGTTCTTTGTTCCCAGGGCTATGTTTTAGTTTCCAGTTGCTGTGACTATCTTCACCTTTCTTCTGGCCAGAAGCACAAATTTTTCTGCTGGTGTTACCTTCAGCCTAGAAACTCATAAAATCTGAAACCATATCCAGTATCATCCTTTTTTTCTTAAGAGTTCAGTTCCTTTGAGTACTTTCCATTTGCCTTCTCCCGTACCTGTCGCCCAGCCCTCTTCTGTGCTAAAGTCTTTTCCCACTGTGGGACATTATTCTTAGGTCTGCTTCTGTTTCTTCTCTGTCCCTGTAGTCTCTGCCTTTGATGTGCCTTTCTTCCAGAAGCCAGCCCATACTTCACGTGTTTCCTAAGTCTCTTCCAACTTAGGAGAGTTCCACTTTTGAATGTTTCTAGTCAGTTGCTTTTTAGAAGTATCTGGAAATGGGTGTTTCTGATATTTTTCCCTGATTAGACTGAAGTTTTATATTTGGAGAATGATTTCAGGGGTGACACGCACGGTGTCTGCGCAGTGTGGTTGTGCAATCTCTTTGTGATGCAGTCATTGTCACAGGCTGCATCCCATCTCTTCCTTTCACATCCTGCTCAACCGTTGAGACTTACAAACCATCCATTTCATTTCTCAGACACTTCTGTGCTTCTGACAGAAGTACAGACTTTGCTGGCACCCCCACAGTTCCATGCAGAGAAGTTCCGCTGTCCTGGCCACCACAGACTGCTTTCTGCTGCCCCACTTAAAACTGAGTCCTCTGCCAACTCCAGCCATAGCAACTGCCAGGCTGCTTTCCCGCCTCTAGTTTTCCTCTTAGGTGTCATGGAAATGGGACCACTCGATGCATAGACAAACAAGTGGGCTCAACAAGCAGGCAGGTGGACTGTGGTGTAAGTCAGGGTCTTAGAGTAGAGATCCCGTCTTTCCTCCCTGCCTCTTTCTTGTCCACGCTCCACTTTGTATTCAGTTGCTAGGATTCCTAGGTTTCTTCCACTCTGAGAGCCTTATTGTTTACAGAGGACACATGTTTGTTTAGAAAAATCCCTCAAAGTGAGCTTTTTTTTTTTTTTTTAAAGTTCCCCCCTGATTAGCTTGCATTATTTTGCATTATACATTATTTTGAAGGATTACTTCCAATTTCTCGATTGTTCTGTGTGGCCTGGAGAATGATTTGTGGTAGCTGTGCTTTCAGTTTTGAATGAGTGAGTTTCTTGAGTATATAGCAAGCAAAATTAAAAGGATAAGTACCAAGAAGCAGAGAGAAAGAAGTGGACAGACAGCAAGGCCTCATCAAAGCAGGCACCGGAAATATTGCTCAGAGATAATTGGAATAGCCAGATTGAAAGAGCAAACAAGAGGAACATCTATCTGGGGGTACAAGAGAGGTGGAGGCAGTCAGTTCTCGTTTGAGTTTGAGCCATGAATGAAATTCTGGCTTCCTTTTCCCACTGAAGGCATTTTTTTGTACAATGGCATAAACACTGTATAAATGTTGGAGTCTGCTGGAAATGATTGACCTTCTAGCTGTTTGCAAGGATGCAACGTTTTTAACACAGCTAGCCGTAAGCCGGGCAACCAACCTGATACAGGCCAGGGGGTTTCAGAGGAAGCAGGCTACAGCAGCACAGGACAATTTACCAATAGAATTTACAAGTTGTTTGTTTATTTGTTTCTGATACAGTCTCATGTACCCAGGCTGGTCTGAAACTCACTCTGTAGCTAATGATCCTTTAGAATTAATGATCGTCCTTCGTCTGCCTCCTAAGGGCTGTGTGTCACCACGCCTAGCTTATATGATGTTGAGGACTGGACCTAGGACCTCGAGTTTGCTAGGCAAGCACTCCACGAACTGAGCCACATCTCCAACCACAAAACAAATTTGAGATTGAGATTATCTTCTAGAAGCTCATCCAGAGGAAAAGGAGGCACATTAAATAAAAGGACAGACCTGAGTGGTGTTCATGCATGAAAAGTATAGAGCAGACATCCCGAGCTTACAGTACACTCCAAACATCATATTTGGAGGATCAAACATCAGAGTGACATTGACTTCTTCAAAAGTAACATGGAGTAAAAAGTGGGGTGATGCTTTTGAAATGAATGGGCTGATGTGATGACTCACTGGGAAAAGCGCTTGCCATGCGAGCCAGTACCGGGGAGAACCGGCTCCACACAGTCGTCCTCTGACCTCCGTGTGCATATCATGACGTGTGTACTTGCGCAGACACAGCAATTTTTTAAACATTTACGGAGGGAATTTTTCAACTTAGAATTCCATAGACTTCAAGCTTCCTTCTCATGCATCTTACATAGGCTTAAAGCTACTTGAGGCTATATTCTAGGAAAACAAGAAAATGGAAGTCACAGGATTGAAGAAGCAATGATGCCCCTTAGAATGGAAAGTAAAGTAGTGTGGTGGGTGACAGGCCTAGAGAGGAGCCAGTGCCCACTGGGCCAGAGGGGAAACTCTGGAAGCCAAAGAAAACAGATAAGGAGAGGAACTTGGAGGAGAAAACTGGTGTGAGGTTTGAAAGGGGATGATGCAGTGTAGGTCAGAGAGAAGGGTACCAGAGTAGAGACTCCTGGAAGAGCAGGGGGCCTGGGAAGAGCAGAAGCACACACATAGCACATCCCCAGACTGGCGGGGGATGTTTACAGTCACACCACAGGCTCTAACTACTGTCTAGTAAAACTGGTGATAACTGTTTTAACGGGAAGGGAGAAGTATCAGAGAAACGAGAGCTGTATGTATCCTTAGGAAATAATGTTTGCTAATGACTAACTCAAGTATCAGAATAAGGAAATTGGAAACCGTGGGAGTAATTGCTCTCCACTTAAGTTAAAATTAGTTACAAAGTAGTCCAAAGAGCGGGAGGGAGCTACTGTGTGTGCATCTGCATGTGGAGGCCAGCCAGCAACCTCAGCTGTCATTCCTCAGGAACTGCCATCCTTGCTTTATGACACAGGGTCTCTTGCTGATCATGGGCTCACCAGTTAGGCTGGATGAACACCAAGCCCCTAGGATCCCCTGTCTCTGCCTCCCTAACGTTGGGATTGCCAGTGCATGGCACCATGCTAACCAAGCATCTTCATGTGGGTTCTGAGGTCTGAACTTGGGTCTTCCGGCTTCTTTGGCAAGCAGCTAAGCTATTTCCCCAGCCCTACAACTTAGGGTTTTTGTTGTGGTGGTTGTTTCTGCTTGCTTCCTATGATGAGGATTTGGAGTGTCTAAAGGCCTCTATGCCTTTCTATTCACAGTGGCCTTGTTTTTGATGATAACTTTCTCCATCTGTGCACGTATTTCATAGCATTTAACAAAAGCCACACCTTAAGGTCTTTTAGAGGTAAATCTTCTCAATCTTGGTGCCTGTTGATATGGCCGAGTCCCAGTTTTTCTATTGGTACTTTGACTTGATTACGGGGCTCTGTGAGGCACAAGAAGAATGTCTTCAAGAGAGTGTTAGGTGTATAAAGAGCTATTTAATGGCTGTTGTCTTCTGGGTTAAGGATGCTGCTGTTGTCCTGACCTTGTTATTCTAGTGCCATGGACACATTGCTCTGAGTGTCTGTATGCCTTTGGGGTTTAGTGTCTCTGCTGAATAATGAGGGTAAATTCCCTGAAAGCCATGGATATACTTTATGGGGCTTCTGGAAAATATTACCATCTAATCACCTTAATTGTTCATTTTTTCTTTTGTGAATAGGACACAGGGATCAGATCCCAGGATAATTTTTAGCTAATGTGAGGACACAGTTGGGTAAGAATGACTTATGGGGGGTGTTAGGGATGGAACATGTGGAGGTGGTTTTGTGCTTCATGATCCTAACCCATCTGGAAACTGACTACCCAGCAGGCCCTTGGAACACTGCCTGCGTGCATCTTCCAGCAGGCTGACCTTCAAGAAGAATGAGTTGTTCCCAAGATGATTGTCCCCTGTAGTGGCATCTAGGGCACCTAACCATCCAGACACATGATAAAGACCCTTAGGGCTGGAAAGCCCTTCTGGCACCCCTATTCTGCTTCTAACAAGCCGGGCTGTCATTAGAACACCATGGCCTTTGTCCACTCCTGGGGACACATCTTGAAGAGGAGCCTGGAGACTCTGGCTCAGGACCTCCCATGGCTCAGAAGTCCTGTGCAGCATTGATCCTTGGTCCCTGAGTCTGCAGCATTCTAGAGCAAATATCAAAATGGCAAATCTATAGACATTTATGTTCCCTAAGGCTCATGCCTATCTAGCTTAATCTGCATCCCAGGAGCCTAATTTAACATGAAGTCTTGAACACCAGCTGCATGACCTTATTATATCTTGGTGTCCTTCCATGTCAGTCGACTGGCCCAATCACTCTCTGCACAGGACAAACAGCTATGGTATCAGTAGTGTAATAATTACTTATTTGTGTGATGAAATAGTAAAGTCAATGGAAGGGAGGGGAGGAGGGAAGGGCTGTTCACAGTTTCAGGGTACAGTTTGTCATGATGGGGAAGCCATGGTCTAAAGGCATCTGGTCACATTGTGTCTGCAGTTAGGAAGCAGAGGAAGATAAATGTTATGCTCAACTCACCTTCTCTTTATTCAGTCTAGCACCTGCCCATGGGGTGGTACCCCCCCCCCACTCTAAGGATGAGTCATCCCCCCTTTAACTAACCTAACAAGAAAATCCCTCATGGGCACATCCAGAGGTCTGTCTCTGGGGTGATTCTAGATCCTGTCAAGTTGATCAATATCACTAATGACCACAAATACCATTCATCCTTAGAGAAGATTTCATGCAACCTACATCAGTATATTTTCTGTTCCAAGCACTTATGTGAATGTTTTCTCCTCTCTCTCTCTCTCTCTCTCTCTCTCTCTCTCTCTCTCTCTGTGTGTGTGTGTGTGTGTGTGTGTGTGTGTGTGTATGTGTCTACTGTACAGGTGCAAGTACATTGATATATGCATGCATACATGAAAAGGCCACACAACTTTGGCTATTGCCATTTCTTTTTAAAAGGTGAGGTCTCTCACTGGCCTGGAACTCACTGAGTAGACTAGTCTGTCTGGCCAGGGAGACCATGGATCTGCAGCATTGGAGCTATGTGTATATGCCACCAGGCCCAGCTTTCTTTACATATAGGTTCTGGGAATTTAACTGAGGTCCTCACACTTACAAGACTAACACTTCACTGGCTGAGCCCCCTCCGCAGTCTCTCTCTCTCTCTTCTCATCTGTTAGAAAGGCTCTTCCCATGGGTAAGGTTACTTCATCGTAGCTACTGCTGAGAGTGTGTCCAACTCTCTAGCTAGCTTAACTGTTTCCTTTTGAGGGTAAATGGGAGACAGGTGTCAGAGACAAGGTCATAGGGTAACAATATTCTCAGCTGTGCTGAGAAACAGGCTACCTTGAAACATCTGGTTAAGTATTCTTTATAGAAAGACTTGGACAGTTATTTTCTTCTATTAATTTTATGCCAATCTGTCTCTGATCATCACACCCGGAGTGTAGATTGTTGAGAGATCAAAGCAGGCTGGTTGGCAGAAGTAAATTTTCTTTGTCTCAGACTGTCCCCTTATGTCCCTTATGGCTTCTTTTCCATTCTCTCAGAGTGGGATTTCTTCAATATATATACTCACCCTTCCGAGGTCTGCAAATAACCAGTGGATGCGACCCTTACAATGTTAATCATCTTGAGATGAGCTCATCCTGGTTTAGATTGGCTTAAATGCAAGAATGGATGTCTTCATAAGAGAGGAGACAGAAGCACACCCGCAGACGGGAAGGTGGTACACGGTGGAGTTATCTAACCTCTAAGTCAAATGAGGCTTGCCAGCAACTATCAGACACTGAAAGTGGGGCATGGAATGTGCCTCCACCCAGGCTTCGGACAGAGCCCACCCTGCTGATGCTTTGAGTTTGGATTTGCATCTCTCATATCTATAAAAAACATAGACTAGAGTTTGGTGATCTCCAACAGCTCTAGGCTCAGAGGAGCACGTGGCAGAGACATGGTGCTACTGCAGTGTTGGCGTGCTGGGATCCAAGGAGGTCCCTTCAAGAGCAAAACAGGGATGGGAGGAAACCATGCAGACAGATCCAGGATGGTTATTTTAAGGCCTCTGAAACCAAAGGAAGCTAAGGCGGGACACTGGCCTGGAGGTTGCCTTAGCTTCATGTTTATTTGGCTTGAAGAACATGAATGCATGAATTCCTTCTGAGAGGCCAGTCTGAGCTGTCTGTATGAAAAGCCAACGCCTGTTGGAACCAGATTAATTTGTGGTTAGACAAAAGTTTGAGAAAATGTGACCATAGTCATTGCCAGCGCAGAAGACAGATTGGAAATGGGAACCAGGGCTGGGACATATACCTCCAGTTTGTAGCAATCTGAGATCTGGGACCAGAAAATGCCCATTAGCACCTGACTTAGATTGAAGCCCTCACTTTCCCAGCTAGAAAGGGGGTGAGAGCTTGAGCCTTCATGTTTCATGGAATGGGAGGTGGGGGTCCCCGGGAACAAGAGAGGCTATATTTGTGGGCGTGGCATGCAGATGGGACCACCCACTTTCTGGTCAGCCACTGGAGGATGGTTGCATGTCCAACTGAAACTCTCCAGCTCAAGCAATTCTGCCCCAGCTAACCAAAACCACAGAATCTTCACAATCAAAATAGCAACAGCCCTGATAAGAGTGTTTAATCTTGCCTCTGAAATTTCACAAGCCAGGCCTCTATCTTCTGCACTGTTCTCAACATGATTTTTCAAGCTCCTACACAACATCCCACAGAGCTCTTAACACCAAATAGATCTTGTAACCCAAAGTTCCAAAGTCCTTCCACAGCCCTCCCTAAAACATGGTAAGGTTGTCACAGTAATATGCTGGTACCACTTTGTCTTAGTCAGGGTTTCTATTCCTGCACAGACACCATGACCAAGAAGCAAGTTGGGGAGGAAAGGGTTTATTCAACTTATACTTCCACACTGCTGTTCATCAACAAAGGAAGTCAGGACTGGAACTCAAGCAGGTCAGGAAGCAGGAACTGATGCAGAGGCCATGAAAGAATGTTACTTACTGGCTTGCTTCCCCTGGCTTGCTTAGCTTGCTTTCTTATATAACCCAAGACTACCAGCCCAGGGATGGCACCACCCACGATGGGCCCTCCTGCCTTGATCACCAATGGAGAAAATGCCTTACAGCTGGATCTCATAGAGGCATTTCCCCACCTGAAGCTCCTTTCTCTGTGATAACTCCAGCCTGTGTCAAGTTGACATACAAAACCAGCCAGTACAACCAACCAACCACCTTCTGTCTTTTGGGAAGAGGCCGTGTCTCCATTCTGGGAGGTAGGGAGGTGGGACTCACGTTATTCATCAGGGCCACAGTGGGGCGTCTTCCATGGTGTGAGTGGAAGGGGCAGGTGCTGTGGGGTTCTGGCTGTTAGGACCGACTAGTGTCACTTTACCTTGGCTAATGATGGCTGGTTTATCCTCACTCCCACCCACTCCCAAACCCCTTGTTTTTCTTAAGCATGACAAAGTCAAGTTACTTTTATTTTTTTGTACAACTGTGCCATTCTGTATAAATTACAATTGAAAACTTCTAAATGTTCATTTGTGCCATGGTAAACATTGATAGACAGAAGTCTCTGGGGGTCATCAGTGCCTTTTTTTAAAAACAGGATCAAGGAAGCAGAGGACAACAAAGCTTATGCTCACAAGTGTGACCAGTCCTGTACTCAGGGACTGCATGTGTTCATTTCAATCTCATTTGATGGAAAACGTGGATACATTTGTAGGACAGAATGATGTCACTCATGGCAATGACTTTATTAGCATGTTGGTCGTATGTGCTAGGTTTCATTATGACATTTTCAGTGTGTATGTGCCCTCTCTTGTCCCTTCCCACTTGCTCTGACAACTCCCTATTTCCAACCAGTCCCCTTCTTTCTGCCTTTTTTTTTTCTTTTTCTTTTTGTCATCCAAATTGTTCCCTTAGGCTTGCTTAGAGGAGCAAGGGTGAAGTGTCACCCTTGACAGTTCCTTCTCTTGGGTGATCTGGCCAAGTTCCTGGGCTCCTTAGTGATATTGGATATGTGGGAAACCCACAACGACTTCTCTCAACTCTTGATACAAAATACCTCTTTTGGTTATTTATCTTCTTGTCTCATGTAGATATCTTCAATGTGTTGACTCAGCAGAGCCCTCTCGGGTAGCTTTGATAGCATACAGAGTAGGGAGGGGGTTCATCAGAGTTTCCAAATGTTGACCTGCTGATACCTTCCCTCTGCTCCCCTCCCCTGCCAGTCCCTCCTTCCCATCGTAGTCCCACCTCCTACCCTCTTTCCCCTTGAAACCTCTTCCATTTCATGACCACTGCCCACCTACCCACATACACCTTTATATATTAAAAATTAAATCTATAAGCTGGGTGTGGTGGTGCACGCCTTCAATCCCAGCACTCGGGAGGCAGAGGCAGGCAGATTTCTGAGTTCGAGGCCAGCCTGGTCTACAAAATGAGTTCCAGGACAGCCAGGACTACACAGAGAAACCCTGTCTCGAAAAACCAAAAAAAAAAAAAAAAAAAAAAAAATTAAATCTATGATCCGTATCAGAGAGAAGACATTCAGTATTTGCGTTTCTAAGTCTGGGTTACTTTGCTTAAAATCATAATTTCCAGTTCTACCCATTTCCCTGAAAACTGCCCAGATTTCCTTTTTCTATGTGGCAGAGTAGAAATCCATTGTCTCTATGGACCATATTTTCTTCTCCTCTTCTGTGCGTATGAATGAGAAAGTGTGGGTGTTCGGGTATGTATAGTGCTTGTGTGTGCAGGTAGAGACCAGGGCTCACCCGCAGGTGCTGTTTCTCAGGAGCCATCCACTTTGACCTCAGAGACTGAGTCTTTCACTGGTACTTGGGGCTTGCCCATTAGGCAAGCAGGCTGGCTGGCCAGTAGGTTGCAGGGATCCACCCATCTCAGACGTTCTCGGTTCTGGGATTGCAGTTATGTGCCACCATGCCTAGAGTATGAACTGGGGTTCTCTTGCTTGTGTTGCAAGCATTTTACTGGCTGACACATCTCCTGACTCCCTACATTTTCCTTATCCATTTATCTGCTGATAGACACCGAGGCTGGTTCCATTTCCTGGCTGCTGTGAACAGTGCAGCAATAGCATGGGCAAGCAAGGGGTCTCTGTGGTATGTGGACTCAGGTTCCCCTGGATGTACACCCAGGGGTGGGGTAGCTGGGTCACATGGTAGTTATGTTGGAGAAAGTCTCCATTGCTGTGTAGATTTCTGTGGTCCTCCCTTCTTCATCAAGAGGTGTTTTTTTTCTATGGAGTATTTAGGTTGTTTTCTTTTTTTTTCCACTCATTTTTTATTAGCACATAAATATTAGGCATTGTTATAGCATTTTCATATAACTTCCTTTCTGTGAGTTCCCCCTTCCCTCTCTTCTCCCAGGTCTACCTTCCTCTTCTGTCCCTTCCTGCTTTCAGCACATGAGGCCTTTTGCCCTACCCCTTTCTCAGTACCCCTTGCTCCTTCTCCTGATCTTCCATCTACTTTCATAGCCTGTGCTCATCCAGTATTACTTTATTTGCATACATACATACATACATGCATACATACATACTTGCAAGTTAGGATCCACATATGAGAGAAAAATGTGATTTTTATATTTCTGAGTCTGGCTCCTCTCAGTTAATATATTTTCCAGATCCATCCATTAAGGAGAATTGGGGGTATTTTCCTTAATGCTCCTTAAGTCCATCACATAACACGTGAGTAACTGTTGCTGTTTTGAAGTGAATACACGATGAAGCTCACTGTGGAATATTTCTAGCAGCTAGATTGACAGCTCTTAGTGACACTGGCTATGCTAAAGCCGTCCTGAGAGCTTGGTGAAGTTAAGCAGCCTGTTCCTAATGACAGAGATTACAGAAGTCTTTAGTGCCTTCAAAAAACCCGCTCACCACCTCCCCATTTCCCCCACCTGACAAAGGATCCTTAAACCCATCACCACCCTCCCCTTGTCATGCCTAGCTAATGGCCCTCTGAGCACTTGCTGCCTTTGGTATTTGGGAACAGTCTGTGCACTGTTGGGACTGGAAACCATAAAACACCATTTGCCTTTGCCTTAGCTACCAGGGAAAGGAGCCCAGAGAAATAAGCCATGTAATGCTCTGTCTTGGTCACAAGCCATGGTTATGGATAATAGAAACCCAAGGAGTTGTTGAGTTGGCTGGAGAGCAGAGTGTGGTGCTCTGCTGAGCCTACAGACCTGTGTGTGTCTGTTGTCATGATTTCTTCACACAGATACCTTTAAAAAAGCTATGTATTTAGAAAAATCTAAATCCACCTTCCTCCCTGCCTCTCTCTATTCCCCCCTCTCTCCCCCTCCCCAACTCTGTGTGTGTTTGTGTGTGGATATGTGTATACCACAGTATGCATGGGGAGGTCGGAGGACAACCTCAGGTGTTGGGCCTTCTCTTCTAGACTCTTGCTTGTTACTGTGTCCATAAGACAAGCTGGCCTCCAAGCATCCAGGGATTCTCCTGTCTCCCTCCCATCTCTATTAGATCAGTGGGATTATAGGGGAGGAGACACATTCTTCCATGTCCATCTTTGTGTGGATTCTGGGGCTGATGTTTAAGTCTTCAGAACTCAGAGAGTCCTTTGGGTGATCGAATGACCCTTTCACAGGGTCCCCTCAGACCATCATAAAACAGATATTTCCATTGTGATTCATAATAGTAGCAAGATTACAGTTATGAAGCAGCAATGAAAAGAATTTTATGGTTGGGGCTTCCACAACTGAGGAACTGTGTTAAAGGGCGTTGGGAAGGTTGAGGACCACTGTTCTAGAGGAAGGAAGTTCGGAGGCAAGAACAAGTGCCAATGGTGTGGAGCATCATGTCAGAAAGGAGCCTGGCCAACAGCTTAGACATGAACAGGGACAATTTCGCAACAAAAGGAGCTACCTGCCCTAGCCTGGACTCTGCACGTGGAGCCAGCCCAGCTCTGCTGCTGTCCGCCTGTGTGCTAATTCACTTCCTTGGCTGAGAACACATTATTGGGCATCGACAAGTCCTGTAACATTGACTTTCATTTAGTGCCTGTCTTCCATGAAAGCCTCCAGGAACAAAGGAACAATTGATATTGTAGGTGTTTTGTATCTTCATACCTGCTTGGCAAATTCAGGTAGAAATGCCCTCCTACACCGTTAATTCTCTGTTTTCCCCATCCTGTCCTGTTGCACCTCTCTACTAAGAATATAGTCTACCATGTCTGAAAATCAATCTGGCGGTTCCACAAAAAATTGGACATAGTACTACCAGAGGATCCCGCAATACCTCTCCTGGGCATATATCCAGAAGATGTTCCAACCGGTAAGAAGGACACATGCTCCACTATGTTCATAGCAGCCTTATTTATAATAGCCAGAAGCTGGAAAGAACCCAGATGCCCCTCAACAGAGGAATGGATACAGAAAATGTGGTACATTTACACAATGGAGTACTACTCAGCTATTAAAAAGAATGAATTTATGAAATTCCTAGGCAAATGGATGGACCTGGAGGGCATCATCCTGAGTGAGGTAACTCGATCACAAAAGAACTCACATGACATGTACTCACTGATAAGTGGATATTAGCCCAGAAACTTAAAATACCCAAGATATAAGATACAATTTGTGAAACACAAGATGCTCGGGAAGAACGAAGACCAAGGTGTGGATACTTTGCCCCTTCTTGGAATTGGGAGCAAGGCACCCATGGAAGGAGCTACAGAGACAGAGTTTGGAGCTGAGATGAAAGGATGGACCATCTAGAGACTGCCATACCTGGGGATCCATCCCATAATCAGCCTCCAAACGCTGACACCATTGCATACACTAGCAAGATTTTGCTGAAAGGATCCTGATATAGCTGTCTCTTGTGAGACTATGCCTGGGCCTAGCAAACACAGGAGTGGATGCTCACAGTCAGGTATTGGATGAATCACAAGGCCCCCAATGGAGAAGCTGGAGGAAGTACCTAGGGAGCTGGGGGGCATCTGCAACCCTATAGGTGGAACAACAATATGAACTAACCAGTAAACCCCCCCCCCCTTCCTGCTCGTGTCTCTAGCTGCATATGTATCAGAAGATGGCCTGGTTGGCCATCAGTGGAAAGAAAGGCCCATTGGTTGTGCAGACCTTATATGCCTCAGTACAGGGGAACGCCAGGGCCAATAGGTGGGAGTGGGTGGGTGGGGGGAGTGGGTGTGGGATGGTGTGGGGGGACTTTTGGGATAGCATTGGAAATGTAAATGAAATAAATACCTAATTAAAAAAAAGATGGAGAACTCTCTTTTCTTAGCAGGACTTCCTTTTCTCTGCCTGATCTGGGGAGCCCAACCCATACTCTACTCAAGGAATGTCATGTAATCCCTAAGGAAATTACAGGTTCAACTTCCTGGAATGCCTCTCCATGCAAATGAGGTGTCCCCAATACTTTAAGCCTCAGTCAGTGAAACTTTACCCTAAGAAGGACTCTTCCCCATTCTGCAGGGTTCATATGTATAGCCTTGAACAAATAAAGTGTATGTGTACAAGCCCATCCCAAATAAAGGTGTGTTCACAAACTAAGATCGTCTCGAAGAGCTGTTTCATTGAAGATTGTTGGAGACCTTTATTTAAAAAAGCTATAACACTAAGATCCTAAGAGAAGGCCTGCTCTCCCATACCCCACTCACTCCCAGCCAGACCAGGTTCCTGCAGACCCTACCCATTCTAGATTCCACTTCATCCTTTCAGTCCGGTGTGCAGCAGTGTCTGGATACCCTGAGAGGGAGGAAAGGGAGGATGCGGGACCACAGCTGGACCCCTCCATGAATACCACACTGTCCCAAATTCAGGCAAACACTGTTTCTGGAACCAGTACTCTGATATGAGTAAAGAGAAAGAGAAGGTGGGGTGAAGTGGTTTTTTTTTTTTTTTTTTTTTTTTTTAGATAAATGCTTAAGTTAGGGTTCTGGAGAGACAGCTTGGCAGTTAAGAACACTTGCTGAAGACCCAGGTTCCATAGGTTCCATTCTCAGAATGCACATGGCAGCCCATAACTATTTGTAGTTCCAGTTCTAGGGGATTCTGTGCCCTCTTCTGGCCTTCTTAAGCACTGTGTGCATATAGTGCACACACACACACATATATATGTAGATACATGGAGGCAAACCCTCATACACATGAAAAAATGCTTGAGTAAAACATGCTGAAGACTGGTACTACCTTGAATTTCACACATTAGACTTTATTTTTTTTCTTTTAACAAACCATATAATATACAAACACTGTTGAATATGTTAATGAATGAACATCTCTATCCAATGTCTGCTATTGATCATCACCTGCATGCAATACTCTCAGAGTCCAGAAGAAGACATTAGATCCCTTGGAACTGGAGCTCCAGACAGTGGATGCTGGGAATTGTCCCCTGGAAGAGCAAATAGTACTCTTAACCACTGAACCATCTCTCTAGTTCCTAAATTGGGCATTGTTTACAGGTTAGAACCTGCCCTCAGTTCTAACCCCCCAGTTCTTCTGGTCACTGTTACAGCCTTCTACCAGGTCAGCAAAACAAGCTGCTGCTCTGGGATGCCCCTCTTCTAAGGCAGATTATGTTGAGTTAACCTCTCAACTAGATTTCAGCTCTTTACTTCCCTAGGAGAACAAGTTACAACTAAGTATGGTGTCTCTCCCCTACACCCCCTCTTTTTTTCCCCACCCCTCCCCCACCCCTTCACTCATCTCCAAGTTCTGTTACTCTGGACCAAATATTTTCAACTCTTGTTAATTGTTTTTCTTGTACTTTACTCCTCTATTTTCAAGCAATACACCTTTACTGCTACTTTTTGACTTATACATTTTAGATGTTATTTATAGACACTATATTATGGGAGCATTATAAACCAGGCCACTGAGGTCTGACAGCCCACCATACCATTTCCTTGTCACCATCCATCAAATGCCATCACCCCTGACCCCAGTTTGATAGAGTACTGAGAAGAAGCACGTGAAATATCCAGTTTCTGAGAGCTTGCATATCTGAATGTTTCTCTAATATACTCTCATGGTCAATTTAGGCTTTAGCTGGGTATAAAATTCTAAGGTAAAAACCACCTTCATTAGAATTATGAAAGCATTGGCCCATATGTTGAAGAAGGTATGGTAGGAGTGATAATGATAAATATTCTCTAAATTTATTTCATTGCTGTGGATATATAGGCTAATTTCACTCCTTGTCCTTGCATTATGGTTTGACTTTGAAATGTTTCCCATATGCAACCTCCCCCTCAGCCTGAAGCAAGCTGAGCCAGACCTTGACTTTGCTGCCACTAAGGAGATTACCTAGGGTGGAGCCTTCCTCCCTAGATCACTCTATTGTTCAGCCATTGTCGCTGTTCCTCTTCAAGATACTGCTACCTGCTGAGAGGCCCTAGACTACACCTATCCTGCAGTCATCACCTGCAGCTGGTTCCAGGTTCCAAGAATGAACCTGCGGGGGATGGGCCTCCCCCTCTTCTTTATAAGCATGATCCCTATTAAGCCTTGATCAGAACATTGTCTTGGCTCCATTATTTCTCGACCTATCTAGGTTCCCTCTTCTCTTTCAGCTCCAGTTGCCTCCCAGGCTCGAACCCGGACATGAGAGCCACAGGCCCGCCCCAACACCCATAGACACACGTTTTGATTGCTCATTTCTCAGGTGATGGCACCATTTTGGGAGGCCATGTAGCCTTTGGGAGGTGGGCTCTATTTGGTCCAAGTAAATGAACCTTTGAAGCCTAATAATGGTTTTCTGGTTCTGACTTGTCTGTTTCCTCATCTGATAAATCCTTACTGCCAGGAACTAATGTGCTGTGCTCTCTTTATCATGGATTGGAAAAAAAACCCTCCGAAACCATGATTCCAAATCACCTTTCTGTCTTCATGATTTTCCTTATAGGCATGTTGGTCACAGCAATGTAAGGTAACCAATTCAGCTCGTTTTGACTAAACTAGAACCACCAGAATAAGCAAAAGCCAGTGGAGTATCCCTTTCGGTGGTGGTCGGGGCCACATCAAGTGGACCCTGTCTCTCAGATTGTAAAGCCCTATTGACTGAGTGTGATTTCAAGGCTGCTGTTAGCCGATTCTGGTTGATGAGTAAGTCCCATGCCAGCATCTCCCTCTGTAGCCTAGGCTGACCTTAAACTAGCTTTACCTAGCAATCCTCCTTCCTCAGTCTCCTGATTATAGTCATGAGCCATGGCTGGCAAGTTCTGTTCCATGATGACCCTCATTCCTTGTAAACTATGTGTTTCCCATGTGAAGATGTATGTGATGTCTTCACATGTTCCTGGAGGAGGATGGGGAAGTTGTGGATGGAAAGAATGCTAAGTTGTCTCTCTGTCTTCCTTCCTTCCTTCCTTCCTTCCTTCCTTCCTTCCTTCCTTCCTTCCTTCCTTCCTTCCTTCCTTTTCTTCCTTCCCTCCATCCTGTTTCCTCCCTCTTTTCCTTCTATTTGTTCCTTTGTTTGTTCTCGTCCTTTCTTTTTTCTTTCTATTTTTTTACTTTAATGTCTGTCTGTCTGTCTATCTATCTATCTATCTATCTATCTATCTATCTATTATTTCTTGGGGGGGGCAGGGTTTCTTTGTGGAGCCCTGGCTGTCATGGAGCTCACTTTGTAGGCCAGTCCTAGGATTGTGTGTGCCACCATTACCTGGCTTTAACCTTAATTTTGTGCCTACGTATATATGACTCTGTGTATATATGTCAAGTGTGTGTGTGTGTGTGTGTGTGTGTGTGTGTGTGTGTGTGTGTATGTGTGTGTGTCTATAGAAGCCAGAAGATGGTGAGAGAGCTCCTGGAGCTGGAGTTGCAGAGCCATGATCTGACTGGTGTGGGTGCTGAGAACTCGACTCTTCAATAAGAGCAACCAATGATCTTAATATTTGAGTTATCTCTACAACCCAATCCCGTCTGTCCATCTATCTTTATATTAGATATCAAATTAGGGAACAGAAAACATATGCTCTATATAGTAGTGTGGAATAGATATGTAAAAACATAAAAAGTAACATTAAAATATTATCAAAGCAATACATCATAATGGTCAAGAGGATGGGTTCTAGAAACTGACCACATTCAAACTCTGGTCATACCACTTTGGGTGCTAAGCCCTTGGGCAGGTTATGTGGCTTCCATTTCTTCAGATATAAAATAGAAATAATACAAGGCAATAATATTGTAAAGAATGAAAGAGACAATGCTGTGTATAGGTCTATATTGAGCATAGAAAAAGACTTCTGAAATTTTTGAACTGATTATTATTATTATTATTATTATTTTTTGAGTGTGAGTTAGCCTAGACTGATGTTTGGCTGTGAAGGACTTGTTTTAAGCCCTGACCACATGTATTTTTTCTGTACTCTAAACACTAGATATTAGTTTCAATACAAATATAAAGGAAGACATATGGAGGAAAATCTATTTTAGTGCCTTGTTTAGTTTTCTTTTAAAATTTCATTTTCAGTAATTTTCTTGTAAACTATTATAGGACTACCTTCAAGAACATGCTGGAACCTATCAACCAGTTCTTATTTTTACTAAGTTGATGTGTCTTGAAAAATCATTTAATTTTCTACTTTTGGGTTCCCAAGGCCAGTGGGAGTCAGTGTGAGTCAGCCATCTCTCTCTCCTAACATGTCTTAGCTGGTATGCTTCAATCCCTTGGGAGACATTTGAATATAGGCACAGGACCATGGGCTCTCAGGGCTAGAAGAGACCTTCATGAACTTCCCATCAAGCCCTCTTGCCTTCCAGATAAACTATGCATGGCTCAAAGTGGGTGGCAGCTAATTTCCCTGCAGATCAACAGTGCCCCTCTGGCAGTGTTGTTAGTGTTCAGGGATGATAAGTAATTGTGTTCTATCTCTTGCTCTGAGCTTAGAAATGATAGGAAAAGAAAATGTGAGAATTTGACAAGATGAGATAAAATGTTGGCTTCCTTATTGTGTGAAGCTAAATTAGACTTTATGACTTGATAGGCAATTGGTTCTTGCCCCAATTTGAACTCCTCCACTCACTCCACAGTCTAGTGGTTGTCTTCCCCACACTGTCTTTCTCTCTGGCCAGCTGAGCTGATCAACAACTCTCCAAGCAGAAAATGCCTGGGCCCCTCTTCTCAGCCTCTCTCATAGCACAGTATGACCATGTGACCAGGCACTGGCCAATGTGATTAAAGAGAAAGTCTGTGGGGAGACTTCTGTTGTATCTTTTCTCTTTAAAAAGAGAGATGGATCAGTGGTTAAGAGTGCTGGCTGTCTTCCAGAGGATCAGGGTTCAATTCCCCGCACATTGGCTCACAATTGTGTGTAACTCCATATCCAGGGGATCTGACACCCTCGTCTGATCTCTGTGGACACTGCATGCAGGTGCAGGCAAACACACCTATCAAACTTATAAAACACTAAAGAGAGAGGCTTGCAATGAGATGTGTCTTCTCTTCTTTCACCTCTGTGTTGTTTTGGGCACAGAGGCTTGAGTGAAAAGGCCTGACTGTACCTAGAGGGCATCAGGGCAGGAAAGACCTGGGTTCTGCCCGATGACACTGTTGAATGGCGTTCCCAGTGTTAGACTGTCTGTTACTGACAATTATGAAGTGTCTGCCCCTTTGTGGATTGTGCTTGGAACTTAGCACTGGAACTACCCTAGCTGACCAAATCTACCAGAGAGCTAAACTTTCAGGATATTGAACCACTATCTTTACTTTTCAGTGAGGAGAGAAATCACAAGCATTTCATCTGTACTGATGTCTATAGGAAAGTGCGAATGGAGGTAAGTTCTTCTGCCCCACCCCACCAAGCCCATTATTGAATAAAAGGGAAGGATTAGATTGGGGTCAAAAAGTAAAAATAAAATTTTTTAAAATGGAGGCACAGACTAATAATTATTGTGGTAAATGGAGCTGAGTTCTCTGTTGGTGTGGTATGGTGTGGTGTGTGTAGCATTTCTAGAGCTTTCACATTTGGCTCAGTCTATGGCAGGCTTCGCCGATTTCCAAGACAATTTAGAAAATAGAGCATTAACAACAATGTGGGCATGCTTGAAGTATGCCTCTAATTTCCAGGGTCCTGGACAGGAACAAGGCTAAGGGGGCAGCTCCAGCGACTGGAAGTTGAGACACAGAGATTTCATTAAGAAGTTTGCTTTGCCCTCAAGGGGAGAGGATTATTGCAATTATGTCACTATTCGTCAGGCTGTCAGAAAAGCCAAGCTCCCCTTTCCCAGACAGAACCAGAGAAGAACTGAGCGGTGGCACCAAATGGCAGGCTGTCCATCAAACCTACTTCTCGTATTCTCTATATTTCCCGAAGAGGAGAATACTTCATTTTCTGCTCTTTAAGTAACTGATTATTCACAGAATCCAGAGAACTCGTGGACTCACACAGGAAGATCCTGCCCTGGTGGGTGGTCAAGTGTCACATGGTGGGAAGGAAAATAGGAGATATGAGGTTGGCCTGTGCCTTCAGGGTGCTGGTTGCTAAGGTTTGTCCATGTCTCACATGTGGTCATCTCAAAACTCTTGGCATTTTGTGAGGACACTTACTAACCTACTCCAGACTTTCATCTAGATATGGAACCAAATTTTGGCTGCCTGACTATTCACTTTTCTGCCAATATTTGTCAAAATATCCATGACACAGTTTTAAGTTTGGGAGAAAATGGTGATAAAATTCTACATTAGCATTAGACTGTCAGGGCTTACTTCCCATAGATGATGGAGATAAAGACATGAGTGGAAGAATCTAGCATATCCACTTGGAGCTAATGATTCTGTAGGAGGTTGAGCAAGTGGGGTGTTGGTGATGTGGGGTGTGAAAGGGATCCTGAAGGGGACCCATGTCACACATGTGTGAAGGTCTAGGGAAGGCTGAAGGACGAGAGCATCAACCAAGCCACTGCCCAGAGGTGGAGCAGCAGCAGCTAAGGCAAGGGAAGGGTCAGTGTCGCAGCCAGAGGAGGAAGAGGTGAGCTTTGGGAGGGGCAGGAGAGGACCCCTGTTAGATGGGTTGTGGTTTATGCTGAGTTATGAGGAAAAGTGAAAAGTTTCAACGAGAGCACACAAGTCAGGATGAGACTGAGAAAAAGTCTTTCTAGCCACAGTGAACCAAGAAGGAGGGATCAGGTACCAGTAGAAAGGTCATCAAGGATGCTGAAGAAGGCAGTCTAAGTTGTGTGTGTTTCTGTGTACGCATGTGCACATGCACACGTACGTGTGTAGGACTATGCCACAGGTAGCTGTCTTCAATGAATCTTCAGTGATGTTATTTACAGAGGTGGGAAGTGCAAGATTAAACAGGTGGGATAGGTCTGGAAAGAAAGATAATGAGCTTTGGGGGCAGGGGGTGATGTCTTCAGGAGACAATGGTGCCGGACACCCGAGTAAGGAGAAGCAGGCAGGGAGGTAATGTCTGGAACGGACAGGTTCATGCTCACTCCTCAGGCTGGCTCTGTGCTGCTCACTCTGACCCTCTGCTGTCCTCCACTCCGCCTTGTAAGCTTAAATCAAAGGCCTTTGCTCTGCCCTGTTCTTGAGTCTACATCTCCAGTCTCTGGGCAGTATTACAGGGCTTGGGTGGGTAGCGTTGGGTAGCACTGATCCCAAGGGACACTGACTCTAGAACCAGGAAGCCATAGGCACAGACAGGGAAGGTCTTAGCCGTACACATCCTGCTGGTGACTGCTCCCAGCTCTCATGGTTTCGTGACCTTTTATTGTATTTTCCTACACGTCAGCCTCTGCCTGTCCTGCCTGGGGTGCTGAGTTTTTTCCACTTGAATGCTTTGTGATGAGATTCTCCCGATGTTTTTGATTTTTATTAGTTTCTCTTCTCTGGAGTTGATTATTCTTCTGGCTTCATCGTTCACTGAACGTCAAAGCTATCTCGACTTGGGAGGCATTTCTCTCTTTGATTCAGTTTGACGCAATTTCTTCAGCACTGATTCAGTCAGCCACAAGGGCACATTCCAGAACCCAAGCCTCTCAGATAAGCCATTAGGCTCAGTAGATGAGAAATCTTGGTTCTGGATAAATAAGCATTTTGATAAACTCTTAAAAAAAATTCTTTCCCATGGGCTCCTTGCTACCTTAAACTTAGAGACATTTGTGTGCTATTGACCTAGGCTCAGCTGCTGAGAACTTGGCTTTTTGTCTTTTACAGTTTTTTTTTTTTTATTAAATAAAGTTCTTTGACAGTTTTATGGGTGTAGTGAATTTTAGTTGTTTTCACCCCCACTAACTCCTCACCCGCTCCTCTGCTGACACTGTTTTTCTCAAAAAGTCTCCTTCCTAGTTTCAAGTCATCATGGCTAATTCCGTTAACATCTTTGAACTTCAGTAAGTAAGACACAGCAAGAGGATTTAGACAGAACTAAACTCTCTGGACACCACCCAACCATGATTGCCCCCCATGTTGCTCTGAGCCCTTGAGCTATGGTGAGTTTGAATGTGGTGTTCTATGAATTATAGGGTCTCAGACCTTAGCATGAAAACAAAACAAAACAAACAAACAAACAAAACCCCACAACCTACCAGAACACCAGCATTCATCAACGATTACATATTAACACACTAGCATAAATTCTATTCTATTTCTGGTACTTTGGCAACTAGGTCAGTTACTGGAATTACTCTCTTCTTCTCATTTCACCTCTATAGTGTGGTTACCAGGAACCCCAACATGTCCATGCACTTCTTTGTCAATGTCTCAGCTTCATGGGGTGCAGCCTGAATGGTATCTATCAGCTGAAGCTGGCGGTGGAGTCACCTATTCCTGATGGTCCAGTCCGTCCCCTCACTGTGCTCCATAGGGTCTCCTGCAGCACCCAGCCCCATCCTGCCTGCTGCCCCGACCTCTAGGATTCTACCCTAGCACTGTTCCAAGCTGTGAGGAACCAGAGCCTCATCATGCTCTCTGCTGTGTCTTTAGTGACTCATTCAACAGATGGTTTCAGTAATTAATTAGTCACCCAGACAGTGCTGCAATCCCTGGGGATATAGCAATGAACAGGAAAAAGACCCTGATTACACATAGTCTTTGCCTGGGGTGAAGCGACCCTTTTCCTCTGTCACCTCCCGCGGCATTTTATGTTTGTCTTTTTAAAAAACGTTGTGCTTTTATTTATATGTATTGTATGAGGCTATGTGTGTGTATGCACACATAGAACACATGCGGGGGTGTCCACAGAGGCTAGAGAGGGTTGGCTTATATAGTAGTATCCAGATGACTAGATTCTTAATATAAAACTATTCCAACAAATTAATATGAAAAAGGTCCAGAGTGCAGCTGAAAGCGAGAAAAGGAAAAGAGGAGGGAAATATCACTGGATCTCAAATCTGGAAAGATCTAAATTCATTCATAAAAACACCTCTAATAAACAAATGAGAGGAATCTGGAGTGACAGGTCCTCTTCCACAGGTACACACGGCGGGTCAGTGTGTGGACGGTGCAAAACTAAGATGCTATCCCGCAGTCTGTCCAGTCGGATTTTAATTCCATGTGGCAATTCCAGTTCTTAGAATGGTTTTTTTTTTTTCCTTTTTGGTACGGAATCTATAAGGGTAAATTATGAGTCATGCTCAATGCGTTTTCTTGAAAACTTTATTTAAACAAAGACTTGTCTCTACAACTGCTTAATAACTGTAATCCAGCCATTCCCTGTGCATTTCTTACATTTCCCAGACTAACTAACCTGGGAAGGGGACTTGAGAGTCTTGTAAGCTTTGTGTGTTTCCTGAGTCTATAAAGTTTCTCATGAGTTTCATGAATCTGGCAACCTCCTTGGTCCCTCCAGAAGGGAGTGTTTCAATCCCAAGGAACGACTGCACATCATCAGGTTCCCAGCTTTATTCACAACTACACTGTATGTGGTTACTGTAACTATAACACTTAGGGGGCGCTCAACAAAACATGGAAGGAAGAGAAGGAAAGAGAAAGGGAGAAAGTTCCTGACACATAGTAGGTGCTTGATTCATACCTGTGAATTGAGGAAGTGGGAAGAACCTGTCATACAATAGGTGCTTGATTCATACATGTGAGTTGAGGAAGGGAGAAAGTGACTGGCACATAGTAGGCTCTTGCTTCGCACCTGTGAAGTGGTATAATGAGTGCTGTGCAGAGAAGTCAGGCTCTCCTCTTCCCTTCTTCACACATAGTCACATCCTTGAAGACTATGGGGCCAAGAGCAGGAGTCCTTTCTGCATACAGTCGATATCTACCAAGTAGAGTTCTATTGCATCCAAGCGTAGCTAACAACAATCTTGCCATTGTCTGTGAGACTCCTTGTGGAATTACCCTTCTGGCTTGAGGACCCAGAAGCCTTGTGGACCCGTTCCAAGGAGAATACAGGATGCACTTGCAATAAAGAAAGCTTCTTTGTGACTCATGAAACTCATCTTTTTTCCTCTTGGTTAGACATGTGCCTGCTATGCCCTGCAGAACCACGATATCCAGAAGTGGCGGAGTCAGGCGGAAATAAAAACAATTCAGTCCCTAAATGACGTGCCCCTTAATTCAAAATAAATCTGTGGCAGCCGACAGATACTTCTTTCAGATGGTTCTGAGAAAGGCTTGGCTTGTCCTAGCAAAGTTAGACACAGGCTTCATTATTTTTAGTCTTGTTAAAAGAAGTCACCATAGCAACGGCACCATCATCTAGGACAAATGTTATCTCTTTGAGTCAATAACACCAAGAGCTGTCCCACAAATATCTAGTGTTGTCAGAAGAAGAATTGACTTTCCAATAAAATTAATTTCTTCTGAAAGTCTTCCCCTATTCATCTTCATTTGTGAGCCCAGAAGTTTCCTTCCTCACAAATAAGAGATAGGAAAAGCAATCTCCAACTTTGTAAGGGCTGAGACTGCCCTGGCTCGTATCTGTTTGTAGAAAGTGATTGATTCTATTAGTTCCTTAAAACATGTAATTTCATTTGTGGCTTTTAAATCACCCACGGGACGCATGGCAGTAATTACTTTGACCCTCGGGCAGAGAATGTGCATTCTGAGAGAGCAGAGGGAGCCACGGTGAGGCAGGGATGCTCCTAACCTCCTAGGATGTCTTTCCAAGTGACAGAGCAGTCAGCTTAGTCCCTGTGGAGTAATATGAACCAGAATGTGGTGGCTGGCTTCGGCAGCTTGACTAGTCACATAAACTTACAGTATACTGACTTTCCAGCAATGGTAAACTGGTCCTTAACGGTTAAATGGAACCTTCAACCTTATCTGCTTCTTGGACTGAAAAAGCATATTAATTTTGGTGTCAGATCAAAGCACCAATGATAACTAGAGAAGAAAGTTGAGCCCCACCCCCCCCAGGACTCTGCTTCTGAATGCTGCTAAGACCTCACAGCCCCCACCCCCAGATTTGCCTCTTCTAGTCTAAGATTCCTTTGCACCCACCCTGTGACATTTAATAACTTTGAAATCAGGATATGCCTAATATTTCTTGGCATGGTGCAGCATTTTAGTGGCAGTTTTTAATTTGGGGGAAGGGGTACATGACACATTTCCCAGGAAGGAAAGGATAATGCCATTCTTTACTTACACATCAAGGAGCAGGCACCCTGAAAAGCAATGTGGAAGCATACTTTGATCAAATCTTTGAAAGAAGATGTATTTATTCGATTTTTTTTTATGTGTAAGTGTGTCTGTGTGTTTGTCTGTATGTACTCACATCTTTGCCCCAAGCCAGAAGAGATCAGAAGGTGTTGAGTCCACAGATGGATAAGCTTATAAAGAAAGAGGGTCATTATGATTGTGTTCTGGAACCATAAGATTAAGGACTACATCTGGTGATGGCTTTCTCAGTGACAGTCTTGAGATGACAAAGCGTCCAGAGCTGGAGACAGGTGGTGCACGTGCACAGGTGTCTTCTGGGTTTCTCCTCTTCGTATAAAATAAAGATTCAAGCTTGAAGTCTCTACCTTGGAGCCTTCAGTAATCAACTCCCAAAGGTCCCCCTCCCCTCCCCCACCTTCTTTCAAAACAATAAACCAAGAAGGTCATGATAGTCTAAACCTGTAATCTCACAGATGACATGACAGACATCTCAAGAGGAGTTGCGGGCATCTAAAAAAATAGTTTTTATTTTATGTGTATGCGTGTTTTGCTTGTATATACATTTGTGTGCTATGTGCATGCCTGATGCCCAAGGAGGTCAGAAGAGGGCACTGGATCATCTGGAACTAGAGTTAACAGGTGGTTGTGAGTCTCCATGTGAGTGCTGGCAACCAAAATCTTGGTCCTCTGCAAGAAGAGCAAGTGCTCTTAACCACCAAGCCAACTTTCCAACCCACTTAATTATTTGCTTTTTCAACACCACATACCTGGTTCCCTCTATGAACTTGGCAATAGAATGAATTTAGTGAATGACCCAGATGAGGTCCTTGACTTCATAGATGTTATAAGTAGCAAAACAAAACAAAACAAAAACAAACAAACATACAAAGAAGGCAGTTCTATTGGAGGCAGGGTGCCTGTCTCAAGCACACGGTTGCCTCGGGAACAAGCTGGACTCACTAGTGGGTGAGCTTCGTCCCTTGACCTCCTTGACCTTTCTGCTTTGAAGGTGTTGGCTTCCTGAACACGCTCCAGGAGCTTCCAGATATGTTCTTTCAAACCACTTGGAGTTCTGGGGTTTTGAGAGAGACACATCTGAAGCCACCAACATCTGCTTCTGAAAATGGAAAGGGAACACAGCCAAACAACCATGCCAGAGGCGTCCATCACCCCACAGGTTGCAATCTCCTTGAGAAGACAACGGTTTGCATCTCCCCCATTACTCAGGAGGTGAGGTACCGCATCATACACTCCCTGACTGTTTGGATTTCCTTACCTTGTGAGGTCATGGTCTTCATTTTGTTTTTCTTTTCTGTGACTTCTTCATTTTGCACAGGAAGAACCAGGCTTTGATCTTCACGGGTGCAGGAGGCATTGTTGTAAAGCTGGGGAGACCTCCAAGTCTGTGAGGAACCAAGATGCTGTGACACTCACACAGGGTCACTGTGCTTCAAACTGCCATCAAAGCACTGTGTCAAAACAGAGACACATGTGACAGCATGCTGAGAACACATCTCATGATCACCCTCACTTCTTTTAAAGATTTGATTAAAAAAATTTAGAGCATTTCATCCATAAGTACAGGATTCACACCATTTTGCTCCTCCCTCTTCTCCTCCAACACCCTCCCATATTCCCCTTCCTCAAATTCATAGACTCTTTCCCTTTAATTATTTATTGTTACACGTATGCACATGGGGACATAACCTATGAGCCTGTTTACCGTTACTCCAATGTACATGTGTTTATGGCTAGCTCTCTGGGACTAGACAACCTACCAGGAAGCTCACCCCTGGGGAAAATGGACCTTTTCCCCTCTCTTGGCAGCTATTGATTTCCTGTAACTCTTCATCTAGGGATGTGACCTTGTGAGGTTTCCCATAATGTGCTGGCATGTCCCCTAGTGGTGTCATTATGCAGATCTTGTTTAGGCAGCCATATTGTTGCCATTTCATGGGTACAGCTTTCCTGTCATGTCTAGAAGACACAATCTTGCAGCAGGCATCCTGGTTATCTGGTCTTACAATCTTTCTGTCCTTCATCCCCACAATTTTCCCTGAGCCTTAGTTAGGTTCAGATGTACCAGCTGAGACTGGCACACCACAGTCCTTTATTCTTAGCATTTTGACTAGTTGTTGATCTCTGGAGTAACTTCTATCTTCAGCAAAAGAAGCTTATTTGATAAGATCTACAGTTATCTGTGGGCAAAAGATAAGTATTTAGAATATGATTAGGAAATTGATTTAAGAAAACTGTACTAACTAGTAGGTTCTCCTCTAAGATCCATAATCTCCATAGCCATGGGTAGTTGGCTAGGTTAGAGTCCCAGGTATGAATTCCCTCCTATTGAGAAGGCTTAAGTCCACTTAGACAGCTGTTGAGTATCCCCCAAGACAAAAGTGTTATTGTGGAACCATTAGGGACATCTTGCGGGGCTGGTCATTGGTGTGGTTTGAAGGCTTTATGTCTGTGTAGGACGACTTGATTGTTTCTTCTTCCTCTGAAGTACCTTCTGATACTGTGAGCTATGCTACAGTTTCTTTACGTGTTCATCATTTGACTGGCATCTGCTGCTTTCATGTCTACACTGTTGTAAATAGTGCCACAGTAAGCGTGAGCATGCGGGATGGCTGTTGTATGGTGACTTAGACTCTGTTGGTGTATAGTCAAGAGTGGGATGGTTGAATCATATGGGAGTTCTGGTTTTTAATTTAGATTTTAGCAGAATCTTCCTCCAGTTCTCCATAGTGGCTGGACTAATTTGTGTTCTCAACAGTATGTAAGTGTCCCCTTTCCCAACATGTTCACTAATATTTTTCTAAAAAAAAAAATTCATCTATTTTATGTATGTGAGTTCACTGTAGCTGTTTTCAGACACACCAGAAGAGGGAATCAGATCCCATTACAGATTGTTGTGAACCACCATGTGGTTGCTGAGAATTGAACTCAGGATCTCAGGAAGAGCAGTCAGTGTTCTTAACCTCTGAGCCATCTCTCCAGACCTCATTAACATTTATTGTTTTTTGTTTGTTTGTTTGTTTGCTTTCCTGGTGATGGCCATGCTGCCTGTGGTAAAGTAGAATCACAGTGTAGTTTTGATTTGTATTTTCCCAGTGCCTAAAGATATTGACAATTGCTGTTTTTTTTTTTTTTTAAATTGGCCATTTGTGAAGTGTCTATTCAGATCATCCACTCACTTATTAATGAGATTCTTTGTTCTTCTGCCATTTTTGAGTCCTTTGTATGTTCTGGATGCGAGTCCTCTGTCAGGCAGATGCTGGAGAAGACTTCCTCCCACCCCATAGGTGGCCCACTTGTTCTGCCAATCATGCTATTTGCTGTGAAGGAAAAAAACAACAACCACTTTTTAATGTTTGCAATTCTTTTTGCTGTTCTTGTTTTTAATTTCTTGAGCAGAATCCTCTTAAAAAATCATCACTCACTCCAATGTCTTGGATTTTGTAGTTTGAAAGCCACTTGCCTTCCATTAACACTTTAGTGGAATAATTTAATTATTAATTTAATTAATAATCCAGTTTAGATAATTTTTGTACTGGGTGAAAGCTAGGAATCTAGTCTCAATCTTCCATCCACATGTTCCATCCCACTACTGCTTGCTAGCTGGTCATCTTTTCTCTACCTTATGGTTTCGGCATTTTGATTGGCAGCTGGCTGAAGATGGGTGAGTTTACTTCTATATCCTCTATTCCATTGGTTCATGTGCTTGCTTTCATGCCTACCCTAAGATGATTAAAAAAACCCAAAAAACTATGAGTCTCTAGGGCAGTGATTCTCAACCTTCTTAATGCTGTGACCCTTTAAAACAGTTCCTCATATTGTGATGACCCCTCCCCCCACCATAAAATTATTTTCATTGCTACCTCATAACAGTCATTTGCTACTCTTATGACTTGTAATGTAAATATTTTTGGAAATAGGTTTGTCAAAGGGGTTGTGACCCACAGGTTGAGAACCACTGCTTTAGGATATTTTGGAAACGTACCTTTGAGATATCTTTAGTGTTTTCGTTTTGGTCTGGACTGCTCTCAGTACTTCCAAAGGTCCTAGATCTAACCACCATTGTTGGATTAAATTTCTGCCCTCCTGCCTTGTCTGGCCTCAGAGGGAGAGGATGTGCTTTGAAGACTCAGGGTTCAAAGCTGCCTTTGCAGTCACGTTCCCAACCTCTGACTCTGTCCCTGCAGAGAGACAAGTGACACGGCAGAATGTCAAGATGACAAAACATGGCACCCAACTACCATCCCTCGTTTTATGCCCCCTCTACGTAGACTGCTAGTAGTCACCCTAACATGGCAGGCCATGCAGACACTCCTGTTGGCTACAGTCGTTTAGAGGGTTTAGAGAAACCCATTTGCCAACTTTTGTCTTGTTAAAGGCTATGGAAGTAGGTAGTAAAAAAGTGACCGAGCCTCCATTTCTTTTCTTTCTTTTTCTTTTTTCTTTTTTACATTTCTTTTTTTAATGTCTTTTTTTCACAATTTTTATTAGATATTTTCTTCATTTACATTTCAAATGCTATCCCGAAAGTCCCCTATAACCTCCCCGCACCCTGCTCCCCTACCCACTCACTCCCACTTCTTGGCCCTGGCGTTCCCCTTGTACTGGGGCATATAAAGTTTGCAAGACCAAGGAGCCTTTCTTCCCAGTGATGGCCGACTAGGCCATCTTCTGCTACATATGCAGCTAGAGACACAAGCTCTTGGGGGTACTGGTTAGTTCATATTGTTGTTCCACCTATAGGGTTGCAGACCCCTTCAGCTCCTTGGGTACTTTCTCTAGCTCCTACACTGGGGTCCCTGTGTTCCATCCAATAGATGACTGTGAACATCTACTTCTGTATTTGCCAGGCACTGGCCTAGCCTCATACGAGACAGCTATATCAGGGTCCTTTCAGAATTCTTTACAGTATGGCGGAAGAGCTGAGGAGAATGCATGCCAGGTCCAGCAGATTCTGGCTACCATGTGGAAACAGCCTTGGTAACTGCAGAGGTCATTATTGGGCTGTCAATGATGAATGGACAAGGTACTGGTACCAGAGCATGCTGTACTCCAGGCAGCTGGGGACTGAGGGAGAGGGGGGCTCTTGGCCTCTCTTGGCTGGCTGGCTGTATTTTGTGAGATCACAGGCCAGTATGCTCCTGTCTAAAGGAAATACAGGGACAAAGACTGGAGCAGAGACTGAAGGAAAGGCCATCCAGAGACTGCCCCACCTGAGGATCCATCCCACATGTAGACACCAAACCCAGACAGTATTGCTGATGCCAAGAAGTACTTGCTGACAGGAGCCTGATATAGCTGTCTCCTGAGAGGTTCTGCCAGATCCTGACCAAAACAGATGTGATGCTTTCAGCCAACCATCGGACTGAGCACAGGGACCCCAAAGGAGGAGTTAGGGGAAGGATTGAAGGGGCCTTATCTGGCATCAATGGGAGGGGAGGACCTTGGTCCTGTGAAGGATTGATGCCTAGTGTAGAGGAATGCTAGGGTGGTGAGGTGGGAGTGGGTGGGTGGGTGGGGGAGCACCCTCATAGAAGCATGGTAAGAAGGGGATGGGATAGGGGGTTTGCTGAGGGGAAACTGGGAAAGGAAATAACATTTGAAATGTAAATAAAGAAAATGTCCAATTAAAAAAGAAAAGAAAAATAATCTTTCTGTGTAGAAAATGGACATACTTTAATTTCTTTATTTTGTGTCACCGGTCATTTAATATGCATCTCGAACCTCTCTGGGTATGTCGTGATTTGCTGTGAAATGTAAACTCCCGAGGGCACAGATGTCTGCTTCATTTACTTTTTAGAACACCCAGAAGAAGGGCTACAGACAAGTAGCTTTCTAATCCGTTTCCATGCTGTTATTGTAGAATAGAATATAAACTATGCCACTGGTCAGAAGAAGGACTGTGCTGTTTTAGGTTCAGCAGGACCAGAAATATAAGACATTTTCATGAAAGCATCATTGAATGTCTTTCGATGCAGCACATATAGATAAATATTGGTTTACTTTAATTTTAAAAGCATAATACTAGCTGACTTTCTTGAACAAAAACCTGACTCATGTAAAAAAAATAATCCCTAAAAGTATATAGAAAAAATTTTAAAGTCGTCTTTAATTCCCATATATGAAGCTAATTATTTCCAATATCTCTGCATTTGCCTGAGTGATTCATTTAAAGATTTTGTTAATGTTACTAGTCAAATGATTTTTAAGACTTTCAAAGTTTTTTTTTTTTTTTTTTTGTCTGTCAGTAGGTATGCCATGTTGTTTCCAGGTAAGAATTATTGTCTTGCTGTTTTTCAGTGTAGTAAGTATAAGGAAGAGACTTGCCAGAAGCTGCCAGTGGCTTACTGTCTCAAAGGCAGGCCATGGTTACTATGAGGGAAACTCTGATCTATTTGTCCCTGGGCGCTTCTTCTCAAGAACCAGGTGAACTAACTACCTCTGACTGTCTCCCCGGGATTATGTCACCCCCACCAAGGCAACTTTCTGTTTCATTCGGTGATGTCAAGAAACAAAACACCACCCTTGAAGTGAATCAGTTTTGGAAAATAGAGACTGGCTTCATACTCCGGGGCTTTGATGTGCTCAGTAGTTCCTGTAAGGATCTGCCTCTCTTCTGTTTTGATTGACAATACCTTCCCTATATATTTGAATAATCAGGCAGCCTGATAACAGAAAGGAGAGACACTTACCCAGAGTGAACTTTCTCCACTCATTGCAACTTTTGAAAGCCTGGGGTACAAGTGTCAGCTCTCCAAGAAGAGTTGATTCCAGCAAGGTCAGGTAAGTGTCTCTCCATCACTCACGTCCTTCCTCCTGAGCAGAAGCCCATGGTGTCTGTATGACAGCATCCCATACCAGTAGGAACTGAAGGTACAGCTTTGGAAATATAGCTCTCCTTGAGTGGCACTGACTTGGAACATGATACACATGTGACGTCCATGTGTGTTCTGTGCAGTGGGCAAGCATCGTGTGCTACTAACCAGAAAGGATCAAGAACAGACTTCATAGGAGGATGTAATGCTCTTTCCATTGTTTGCTTTTAAACTGAGCCACAGCTTGAGATTTCGCATAACGCAGGGCAGAGGTAATCTATGGGGCATAGAAAACATTTTATGAGTGGCTACCACACCAGGCACCAGGTTTTATAATGCCTCCTGTATGGTAGGTTGGGTTAGCCACAACACACCCAGGACACGCCATTATTAGTACTTATCTTCCTCTCCCATTCATTGCCCATTTATGACACTGAAAGCACATATATGTGCTAAGCTCTAACGTGACACCTGCATACGCTGGACCTGGTAAAAAGAAGGGATGTGTGCTATTTCAGGCTCTACATTTCTTTTGGTGTGCCTCTTATTTTTCATCGGGATAAATTCCTTTTATGTATAAATCAGCTCCAGGAGTTCACCAAGGGAAAGCCTGAGACTGCTTTGAGGGTAGGGTATCTAGAGAGAACTATTGACTATCCACTAGTTAGGGAGCTCTTGGAGTTGGACAATTCCTGGGCTCATTTTTTTTCCTGTAGTGCTAAGAGCAAGGCCTCTTTGAGAGGGGCCACCACAGTGGTGGGCAGCACCACCGTGAGCAGTTGGTTATGTTCAACTTTGTTTCCTTTTCTTCCTGGGAAATAGCATGAAGTTGGTATACCTTGTCCTTGGTGCAGTGGCCCTCCTTCTCCTGGGTGGCCCTGACTCTGTCCTCAGCAGCTCCAGTGGGAACCTGCACACTTTTGTGGGCTGTGCTGTGAGGGAATTCACTTTCATGGCCAAGAAGCCAGGCTGCAGGGGACTTCGGATCACCACAGATGCCTGCTGGGGCCGCTGCGAGACCTGGGAGGTGAGTAGTCCAAGGGGCTTGGGTGGCAGTGTCCTCGGGGACAGGGCCTTGATTTCAAGCTCACAGTTTCACGATGGAGGGGAAGCTGGCATACCTGCCCTGCCCTCTGGGCTCTAAAAAGCTGATCACACAATTATTTGGCTTCTTCCATATGGTCTGAAAACCATGATGATGGTTTTTTCCAGAGGACTGTTGAGGTTGGTAATGTAATTTCCATGGTTCTGTTTGGGAGCCATCCCTAGGAGGGTGGGTGCTACTATTTACCCATTGTAGAGATCACAGGAAAGGAGTCGAGAGGGAATGGCTTCGAAGTCAGAGAGAGTCAGTGCAAAGTTGGAAATGAATTCTTGGTCCAAACCTGTGACCACATCTCCTTCCTGTATTTTCTCAGCTGTGAGGAAGTCAGGCAGTTACCCAGAAGAACCCGGAAGCTGCATGCTGAGAGAGGCGTAGTCCCAGGCTCTGCCACGACTGTTTTCCCTTTGTCCCAGTCCAGTGTGAGATCTGGTCTGTCCCTTTATACCCAGTTCTGTCTGGACTTTCATTTTTAGAGTGGGTGCATACATCTCAAAGCTGGCTTAACTAGAAAGTGTTCGTGGTGTCCAGCTGAGCTGACTCTTGCTGAAAATGGTGACGTCTCAGTGACCTGAGCTTCAAAGATGGCAGATTTAGCAAAATTAAAGCCAAAAGAACCTCCCCACACCGAAATCAACCAACCAACTCAAAACACCATTAACCCCCTTCCACCTCAGACCCTCCCCACAATCTGAAGTGAAGTGAAATTAAAAAAAAAAAAGTTAGGGGACTCAGATAAATTTGAATTCAGATCAATAACACAATTTTTTTGGCCTAAGCCCACCCCAAATATTGCATGAGACAGATTTATAAAATAAAAAAATTGAAATACAAAGTTAATTGAGTACGCAATTTTTCTAGAATCCCAGAATGCTGAGAGTCAGAAGACAGAATGGAGAGAGAAACGGAACTTCTCCTCCCGGCCCTTGAGAAGGACAGGTCTCTGTTTTTATAATATTGAAGCTGGATTTCATCTTGAGCTGGCTTGCCTGTCATCTATAGGTGTACACACACACACATGTGTATGTGTGTGTGCCTATGCACATATGTACTTATGTATGTATATATGTATATCTCTTGATTCTATGTACCTGCGTGCATTATCTATATACGTGTATGCCTGTGCATACATCTAAGCACGTAGCTATGTATAGATGTATGTATCATCTATCTGATTTCCCTACTTAACATTATTATTATTTTTTGGATTGGAACAAAGGGACTGTTCCCTGAATGATTATTGTTATTGATTCGTTACTACATCCTTATACTTGCGCTCATAAGAGCCATTGACTACTTGTATTGAGCCCTGACCTTTCGCCAGGGCTTGTGCACTGCACACATCACCTCATCTAGCTCCATGACAATGCTAGCAAAGGTTTTTTTTTTTTTTTATTCCTTATAGAAGAGGGAACAAGGGCTTGGAAGAGTTAAGAGCTTCCCCTAGGTCTCCAGCAGCAGTAAAGCAGGCAGGCATAGTGGGGCTGACTGCAGACTCTGGGTCTCTCTCTACTGATCTCTACGTTCTCTAACAGAATCATCTTTGAAGTCAAGGTTTATAAAAGGCAAAGGGAGGAAGTGAACTAACCCTCCAGTCATTAGAGCAGAATATTCAGGAAGCTCCCTGGCCCTGCTGTCTTTTGTGGATTCAGTTACAAGTAGTTCTTGCAGAAGTCCTGGGTACCAGGCTGGCTGGGTACTGGAGAATAGTGGCTGACCTAACGGAGCTCGGTCTCCACATTAGGAGCAATGTCACACAAAGATACAGGAGATGGCATGTGGAAATGGAGAAACACAGCAAACCAGCCCCTAAACCAGAACCACACAGGAAGGGACTAGGGAGCGCCAGGGCTTGGAGGTGGGTTGAAGCGATTTAAAATAGCATCAGAAAATGCCGCTCTGGATTGGGTGAGATTTGAACAGAATCCTAAGAGCTTGGTGATAGGTGTGTGTGTGTGTGTGTGTGTGTGTGTGTGTGTGTGTGTGTGTGTGTGTGGTGTTCTGGGCAGAGGGAACAGCAGATACAAAGACCCTCAGTTTGGGTTCTGAAGCAGCATAGAGACCACTGTGACTGGAGCTGGAGACCGTGTTGGCAAGGTCAGGGCCATAGCTGACATGTCAGAAGTAAGAGTACGGGCAGAAAATACAGGGACTTGAGAAGAATCCTAGTGTCTGTGTTTACCCTGAGGGAGATGGAAAACTACCGGGGTTTGAGCAGCGGTGAGCCAGGACTGACTTGTATTTTAAAAGGCTCATTCGTGCTGTAAACATTTTGTAGGGGTAATGGTAGGAGAAGGGAGACCAGCATTTACTAAATATTTACCAAGTGCATCCTGTGTTCTGTGGGCTTTCGTGGAAGCTCGGGACATGGTAATGAGCAAAGTAACTTCCTGCTTTCAGGAGTGTATTCGTAGTGGGAGGAGTCAGTACGTAAGTAACCAGCCAGTGATGACTGGCACCAAGAACAGGAAGCGGATGCTGTATTCTAACATTTTTCCTGTTTTTTACCCTTGGGATAGAAACCCATCCTGGAGCCTCCCTACATTGAAGCCTATCATCGAGTGTGTACATACAATGAGACCAGACAGGTGACAGTGAAGCTGCCTAACTGTGCCCCTGGAGTCGATCCTTTCTACACCTACCCTATGGCTGTCCGATGTGACTGTGGGGCGTGTTCCACTGCCACCACTGAGTGTGAGACCATCTGAAGCCAGCGTTGTCACAGCTGGTGACCCAAACCTCACACATCCACTGGCTCCAGGAATATATCTGCTTTATCCCCTGCATTCAATCTGGGCCAGCCCAAGTTACCTGCCTTCTTCTATGTAGCTTAGGCACAAGGTTCAGGTGCCGCACACTTAACACTGAAGATGTAAAGCAATAGTGGCCCTTCCCCAGAATAATCTCTCTGGTGCATAGGACTGTAGATTCGGTTTTCTTTGCTTGACTTTTGGAACGTGAATTGTATATTGCAACCCTCTCCCAGGTTCTGTTGCTACTGTGCCTTTATTTGAAGGAGTTGGGTATCATTAAGCGGTGGAAAGCCTTTAAATCCCCACATCCTGCCATTGAGCTTGGACTGGATTTATGATTAAAGGGCAAAGGATGATCAAAACCAAAGCGCTTTCTTCCTGGCTCACAAGGATGCCCATCCGCGGGTGTTCTTACAGAGAGCAGCCCATTTCCCTTTGAACCAAGTGATTACCTAAACAAGAGGCAAGGACGGCCCAGACTGTTAGGAAAAGGTGGTTTTGGTGTGGCTGATTCATCTCCCAAGCAAAATTCTCTAAGTTCCCTCAAGTCCCTTATGGAAGTGTCTGCTTGCCAATTACAGCAACAACAACAACAATGACAACAACAACAACAACAACAACGACAACAACAACCACCCTCACAAAGTACAATTAGGAGCTATCTTTCAGGTTTAAAAACACCAGAGACTAAATTTCCCATTTGAGTGTTCCCCCACAGCCACAGTGAGGTGACCAGTTACAAATGCCCTTCCCTCTTTAGTGTATTTTAAATCGAAATGGCATTTTATTAGACTCAGAATCCGGAGTGTTTACAGCAGTAAGATGGCCCTGCCTGCCCAGAGGGGGAGGTGTGCTCGCCTGCCACTGGGTTGCTTTCTCTGAAGTCTTACAGCAGCTGATTCTGTGACCTTCTTTTTAAACTCCAATTTTATGCAAACATTTTTAGTTTTGGCATCTGGGGCAGGGGTTGGGTTTAATCTTTGTTCTTTTTTTATATGCCAGGAGCACCTGTACGATGTCAATAAAGTGTGGTCCCTGCCATCGGGATCCACGCAAACTTTCAGAAAAGTCTTTTTAGTTTGCTTGGTGTGACAATAAAGGAAAGCACTTGGAACTTTGAGGTTCTTTTGATTGAAGCATTAATTTGGGATTCATATTTAGCGAGGGACACAGATGACTCATGGCAGCATGAGTCCCAGGGGGTCCTGTCATGTGTAGCCACTGTCAGGTCCACAATGGGAGGCCTGGGTGCTCCTTGAAGCAGGAATTAGTAAATCCATGAAGATCTACAGAGCGAAGGCTGAGACTGTGGTCAAGCCCTAGTATGCTGGGATTAATGTCTGAGGACAAAGGACTTGAGAAGAAGTCACTCCAACCTGTAGCAGCAGATGTGTTGGTAGGAGAGGAAGTTGCCGCACAGAAAGGTGTGGAGAAGCTTTTGTCTCAGCTAGCAATGGGTGCTGATCACGGATGGCTCAGGGGTCCCTTCCATCTCCAGGACCTTCCTCTGGGTTTTCAGGGGGTGGGGTGGGGGCAGTCCTCTTCACCACAGTTTCAGGAAGGATGGATACAACATTATGAACAACTCTGCCAGGAAGTAAGTGACATATTGGACCAGAGTTAACTGAACCAACAAGGAGGGGTGACACGCTGGTGCTTGGGAAGTAGTGGTCAACCTTAGGTAATGTGATGGAAAGGCTGTGATCATCAAATACCAAGGGAAGCCTGGGAGAGGAGCAAGTGCCCTGCAGAAGCTGTGGATTTTGGTAGGACTAGGCGACTCTTTGCCATATGGACATGGGAAGAGTGGGGACTATTCCAACCCACTTGAATCAAACAGGAATCATGGGAAAGCAGAGACTGAGGGGACCCAGTCCTCCATTTATGGTCCTCCATAAATGCTGGTCTAGCTTCTAGGAAGCAGGTTGAAAGAGGGTAAAGAACGGTTCTAAGGGTAATGACAAAGGGCATATGATTATGTTTGGGGAGTTTCAACTACAATGGGGCAGGCAGTCATGATGGTTGTCAGGACAATATACAAGCTGCAGTAGCAGGATGGCTCACGTTTCCCTGATGGGAACTTCTATGGGATACACACAGAAAGATTTGTGCTCATTAATACCTTATCTCATACCTAATGTTTGAGAGATATAAAGGAAGGAGAGTGGTAGCTCTGAGGTCTGTGGCATTAGTTAATTATAAAGTATGGGCAAAGGCCTTTGGGCACAGTGTGGAAATTGCATTTGAAGAGGAAAAACTGAAAATCAGGTCTATGATGTAACTAGGAGAGCGGGCCAGTCACTTAAAAAGCTGACTCTGCCACTGTGGCGAGCCTTTTATTCTTACTCACAGTTCTAATAAGAAGGGCAGAGACACAGATACCTAGAATGGGAACAATTAGCTGAATGCTCTTGAAGGTCTCCTGCAGAGGGGATGCTGGCTTCTCCTTGCCAGAGGAGAACAGATTCCCCTAGCCAGGAGGCCTCATGGAGGACCCAAGGAGGGTGTTATTTTGTTACACTGTCTTCTCAACTAGTGTCTGTTATTTCCTATATTTTAATGCTTCTGCCTCTGCCTCCTAAGGGTTGAGTTTTTTGGTATATGCCTTTGTACCCATTTTTATGATGCTGGATATTGAACCCAGGGCCTTGTGCCAACAAGGGTAGTAATTTATCAAATGAGCTGCAGCACCGGTTCCCACAAACTCATATAGTCTAGACCAGTGGTTTCTCAACCTGTGGGTCATGACCTTTTAAGAGAACTAATGACCCTTTTACAGGGGTTGCCTAAGACAATTAGAAAATACAGATATTTACATTATGATTCATAACAGTAGCAAGATTACAGTTATGAAGTAGCAATAAAAATAATTTTAGGGATTTGGGGGTCATCACAACATGAGAAACTGCATTAAAGCATCGCAGCATTAGGAACATTGAGAACCTCTGTTCTAGATGGTAATTAGGGCAAAGACTTTCTCTGGTGGGAAGGGACAAAAGGTCTGTACTGAAGGAGCTACTGGATAATTCAAACCAGAGGAATGGGTAGAAGGTACTTGGCAGTGGGTATGGACTGGGAAGAGAGGCATGAACCTACACACATGGAGGAGAAGTCAGGGTGTATAAGTGTGATAGGAACACTGGGATCTTGTCCTGGGGTGGTGTTCTGATGACCCCTGCAAGCTTGGAGGGAATCATGACTTCTATCAATGAAGAGGAGAAACTTTAACCACCCTGGCAGAGTCCTGAGGTCCCAAAGACAAGCCTGCGTAGGACAGGGTTCTTCTGTAGGACAGAGGACCTACCAGCTGTCTGTGTTCCCTTGAGAGGCTTAGAAGACACCTTTTTTATCCAAGAAACAAGGGCTGCCCCAGTGAAGGGCACACCCACCACAGAGAAGTTCACTCTGACTGTCCTCTTAGGCCAGGGGATGCTGCCATGGAATTGGGCTTCTAGGTGTCAGTAGAGGTGACAGAGCTCTTCAGGGACCAGATGGTGACATATCAGAGACAGAGAGGACATTACTCCCATGGCAGACAGCAGAACAACAATGTTGCCTGTGACCTGCAGAGTGTGTGGTACCGCCCAAAAGACAGTGGAGATGCTAGCCCATGGGATTAAAAACTGCAACAAATATGTATTACAGTCAGGAAAGTTACCAAGGAAAAGGAGGAAAATATCTGCTAGGATTTATAATAGTGTCTTTCCCTTCTCTCCATTCCACTGCCTTCTTTTCCATAAATACTTATTTAAACTTTGATTTTGTACAACACACTGTTTTGGAAATGAGGGTGCAAATATTGTTACTATTTATACAACTTCACATTTATGAATTCTCATGTGTGTTTGCTTGCATGTGAACACACAACACACCTGTGTTGTGCGAATGCCAGAGGTAAGCCTCTGATGTCATTTCTCTGGAGCTGTTGATCTTGTTCCATGAGAGATCTCTCTCTGAACCTGCAGCCCACTCATTAGGCTGGCTGGCCAGTGAGATCCGGGAATTCTTGTCTCTGTCTCTCTAGGGCTGGGACTACAAAAGAGCTACCAAGTCCTCTTTGTGTGTTGTTTGTTTGAATATTTCATTAATTAATTTATTTGTTTACTTTATATCCTGATCACACAGCCCCCTCCCTCCCTCCTTCCTTCCCTCCCTCCCTTCCTCCCTCCCAGTTCCACCTCCCACTCCCCTTCATTTCCCCTTTCTCTTCTCCTTAGAGAAGGCCTCCCCCCATTGGGTACCAACCCACCCTAGCACATAAAGTCTAAGCATATCATCTCCCACTGAGGTCCAATAAGGCAGCCCAGCCAGTTGTAAATGTGGGTTCTGGGGACTGAACTCAGGTCTTCATTATGGCATGGCAAACACCTTACTGACTGAACCAACTCCTCTGTCTTACTTCATTACTCCGTGTCAACCACACTACCAAGTATTACTAGTGTCATTTTACTAATGCTGTTTTATGGATGATGAAGCCAAAAAGCCAACACAGGCCCCATCACTTGCCCATGCTGACCCAGCTAATAAGCCACACATGCATGGCTTCTCTGACACAGATCAACCATGTTCCACTAAGACATGATGATGCCTTTGGAGAAAGATTCCCCCAAGTCATCCCTGCTTGGAGCAATCTGAGCTGATGTATGTTAGACTGGTCATTAGCATCTTCTGTCTTTCCAGGAGGTTGGCCTGTCCTGTGGAGATTGTTTACCTGTTTTCCTGTGTAACCTCAGGAAGGGGATGGTTTCTGTAGTACAGATCATGTATTACAAGAGAAGTGTTTGAGGGAGAAATGAACGCCACAGCAGAAGATAAAGGAGACCATAGGTGAGGGTTATGGCTTCGAGTTGGTTTCCTAGGTGATGTGAAAATGGATGCTCGGGATGGTGGTCTATGGCCTCCCAGACCAGCTCTCCAGAAATGGTTGCTCAGCAATTGCTTATTCTGAAGTACATTTATTTTGTAGCTAATGGAAGGTAAGGAGTAGGGACAGTTCTTTCTCTAGAGCATTTTTGATTGGAGAACATAAATCCCCTTCCTTCCCTTCCACACTCTCTCTCCTTGAGACAGACTCTCACGTAGCCCAGGATGGCCTCCCTGTGTAGACTCTCACATAGCCCAGGATGGCCTCCCTGTGCCTTCCCTTCCACACTCTCTGTCCTTGAGATAGACTCTCACATAGCCCAGGATGGCCTCCCTGTGTAGACTCTCATGTAGCCTAGAATGGCCTCCCTGTGTAGTGTGAATAATGATCTTGAACTCGGGAAGACTCAGGTGAGACCCTATCTAAAAAAACCATAAATAAAGAAATGAAATAATATGCTCCAATCTCTCTTGATTATCTACCTCAGAATTTTAAGCAAACTATTAAAAATAACATTTTAATCTACTCTTTAACAAATTATTCAACTTATTGTTTTCTAACATATTTACATTACACTTACTTTTTATTTATGCATGGGTACACGTGTACCTATGTGTGTGTGTTTCAGTACTATGGAGTGTGTGTGTAAGTCATCTGGTGTCATGGAGTATGTGTGTAAATCAGAAGATAACTCAAGCGTGTTAGTCCTCTCTGTCTACCTTGTGGGCCCTAGGGATTGAACTCAAGCCATCAGGTTTTGTGGCAAGCATCCTACTGAGCCAACTCCGTTGAGATTTTCTCATAATGGAACATTTATTGAAACATGCATCTTCTCCTTATCCTGATGGATCCTCAGGTATTTCTGCTACAATCATCTTCCTTTGATTTTATGGATAGAGTAAACTGGAGTGGCGTGTTGGGCAGCCAGGAGGGCTCCATGGCTGGTTGCTGTGATCTTGAAGTGTCTGCTGGGGATGCTAAAGCTCTTCGGGCAGGTGACATCTAGCAAGGGGCTAGGGAAGGAATGAGAGAACTAAGGAGAAGAAGCTCTGTGCCTTAACTGGCAATGTAAGACAGACTCTTCTCCAGTGTGGAGGATTTAGAGGGTTAGCCCAGGCCCCTTCCAAGCCTTCATCATCAGAGATAAAGCAAGCCTTCCCTGAACTTGCTGGCTTAATGCTTGATCCTAAGTACTCCTCCACCATGGAAGAGAAGTAGGTATGAAGTCCATCCCAAGCCAAGTAGCTATTTTCAATTGATATCTGCTGGAAGAGGAAAAATCTGTCCTGATTTAACAGGAAGATTGGTATTCTTAGGTGAAGGTGATCATTATCTTTTAGTGATGTTGAAGACTGGATTACAACCAAGGAATAAAAAAGTAGAGCCACAAATACAGATTACAACCATTTGAGAGAACATGTAGCCCCCTAAAGCACTGTGTAGCCACAGAATAAAGTGTATTGGCATGCTCCAAAGTAATTATTATCTTTAGGAAATCCTTGTAGAACCAAGCACTTGAACTAGGGCTTACCTCTGTTGATGGTCATGGTCTTCCCACCTGAAGACCGTGTGTGCTCTTTTGGCTTTGCTGTCTGCTGTGTGGAGGCGTGAGGCATCAATGGTAGGAGACACAAGCTTCCGGTCTTCTGCAGCTTCCATTGCATTTTGTAATATGGTCATCATAATTAAAATATGTGATGGTGTTTTGGAGTTAGGGGACTTAAGACATCTGGTATTAAAAAACACATTGGGAATATTTTAGGAGGATATGCTCAGCTTGTAGGACCTGCCTGAGAAAGCTCAAGAAACCAAAATGAAGCTTCTCCCCTCGGTCACACTAACAGCTCTAAATGAGAGAGAAGGTCTAATAGATGCTGCCTGCAAACTTCAGCATTACAAGACCAGAGCCAGGTTCAGAGCAGAGCCAAGGGGCTAATGTTCCATGGATGTGATCTGTCAGTTTTAAGGGTGTAAGCTTCAAGGAAGGGGAGTAGAGGCAAGTCAGCTTAGACTAGGGGTTTTTCCTTTGGCCTTTGGTTATCACCACAGATCCATTTTTATGTAAGTGAAGACAGGCTTGCAGAAAGCCTGGACTGGCATTTTATTTTACTGTCCCAGAAACGAGACTAGAACTCACCAAGCAAGGGCCCAGGGAGATAGCTTAGTTGGTAAAGTGCCTGCTGTGCAAGTGTGAGGACCCGAGTTCAGATCCCCAGAACCCATGTTTAAAAAAAAAAGGGTACATTGTGCTCCTGTAATCCAGTGCTGGGAAGCACACCCCGTCCATCAGATGGTTCTATGATCTATGTGGGGAATTTTTTTTTTTATTAATGATTGATGTGGGAGGGACTAGCTCAGTGTGAGTGGTACCATTTCTGGGCTGGTGGTTCTGGGCTGGATAAGAAAACAGGCTGAGCAAGCCATGGGGAGGAAGACAGTAAGCAGCACCCCTCCTCAGCTCCTGCTACAGTTCTAGACTCCCCCCCTCAGCTCCTGCTACAGTTCTAGACTCCCCTCCTCAGCTCCTGCTACAGTTCTAGACTCTCCTCCTCAGCTCCTGCTACAGTTCTAGACTCCCCCCCTCAGCTCCTGCTACAGTTCTAGACTCCCCTCCTCAGCTCCTGCTACAGTTCTAGACTCCCCTCCTCAGCTCCTGCTACAGTTCTAGACTCCCCTCCTCAGCTCCTGCTACAGTTCTAGACTCCCCTCTTCAGTTCCTGCTACAGTGCTAGACTCCCCTCCTCAGCTCCTGCTACAGTTCTAGACTCCCCTCTTCAGTTCCTGCTACAGTTCTAGACTCCCCTTCTCAGCTCCTGCTACAGTTCTAGACTCCCCTCCTCAGCTCCTGCTACAGTTCTAGACCCCCCCCCCCCACAGCTTCTACTACAGTTTTAGACTTTAGGTTCTGCTTGAGCTCCTGCCTTGGCCTCCCTTGATGATAGAAACTGTAAGTCATATACGTCCTTTCCTTTCCCCAAACTGCTTTTGGTCAGTGTTTTATCAAAGCAACAGAGAAACAAACTAGGACACTTATAAATACCAGAATGACTTCCAGAATAGAATATTTTAGATTTAGCAGATTTTCCAAACCAGATGCTGCTTTTCTGCCTGATTCCAAAATACGATGTTCTTTTACTGCAGCTGGTAGCACATGACGAGAAGAAAACATACTGAATGCCCCTTATTCAACCAGCAAATGGGCAATTTAAATATTGACCTAAAGAGTACCTTCAAGGCAGCATCTGAGAAACCATCTACACTGATGGCTTCTTCATCCTTCAGCTCTGTGTTTGGATATAAAGGCTGATAATGAACCTGGGTGCCTCACAGACTAATTGGTCCTCATGTTTAATGTGAGTCTGAATCACTTGGGGTCTTGTTAAAATTCAAGTTCTGGTTTGATTGGTCTGGATTGGGCCCCAAGATGCTGCAGTCTGGACTAGCTACCAGGTGGTGCTGATGTTGCCAATCCTTGGGTCACTTTTTGAGCTGTAAGGAGTTGGACAGCTTCCCATCATAGAAAGACACCTTTGGAAGGCAATTTGTGTGAAATCCCTGATGACCCCACAAATGAGAGTGGGGGTGCGGGTGGGGAAAGACCGTTTAATGATATAACAGTCAAAAATGTGATACAAATAACAATACAAGTAAATGTGATGTTAGAGAATATGAAGTAACAGTCCATTAATTATGAGCCAGGCACAGAGAATAGCCTTTATGTAAGAGACTGCAGGGACACTAGCCTATGAGCAAGTTGGCTGGAAGTCCCTTGCCTTTGTGCATCTTACATGGGGGCATGGGGAGCAGCTCTTGTTGCAGTTGGGTAACACCCCTGTATGTACTGTATGTGCCTGCTGTTTACTTGGAGCAAAGGCAACTCTACCAGGTGAATTCATTAACATTGCTTTTGAGAAGTAAACACTCTGATTGCTTAATGAATGTTCACACATGACAGGCAAAGGTGATTTTAGATGCATATCTATTAACTGCCCAAGACATATTGCTGTACTCAGTAAGTGTTTCTGTTGTCCCTCCAAAGCTCTAACAAACTCAAAACGCTGACTCGTGGAGGCCACCGAGGAGAGACTGGATCTGCCAGTCAAGGTCCCTTTCTTCACAGTGCGGCAGATATCACATCCTCTGTGATGCTAATCATGTCCCATTCAGCAGAGACAGCTCATAGGTTAAAACCCTGGGGTTCACTGCTGAAGACCACACATTGCTATGGCTTTAGTGTTATGAAGGTTCTAGGCCACCACTGGACTTATACAAAAAGGTAGAACATGCTTGTAACGTAACATACTTGCATCAAAGCAACCCTTGTTAACTCTGTAAAACATAGATGGCAAATGAGATGCAGTGTGTAGCTTTTATTCTAATTATTGGGATGGGGCTTCAAGGCCAAGGGCTGCTGTTGAACTTCCATCCTTTCACACATGAGCCAGACCCTGATCCCCAAAGAGCTGGCCCTAGCCCCTGGTGGCTGAGCAGAGAGCTTGGTGTTTGAAGTACTTTCCTGTTTATTAGTGACTATGGAAGCACCTTGAATTGTATTGTTTTATTTCACATGTCTGCATTTGTAGCATCTATGGCATGAAACATAATCTTTGTATTTGGGATGCTTTCATGAACATGAACCAACATCATCTGTCAGCCTGAGCGCAAGTATTCCCCGAGTGAGCCTTGAGTTTTCCTTGACTTCCCTCTGCATGGTCAGAGGAGGTGGGAGGTTTCCATCCCACCATGCTGTTAAAACTGCAAGGAACACCCAGTCCTTCCCTTCATTCAGAGCAGAATTCTTAGCGTTATCACAGGGTTTGGCCCGACTGCCTATGACATTCTCCTGACATTCTTGGTCCTGTCTTCCCCTGAACTCCTGGCACTGGCCAGAAGCTAACTCTCCCAGAGTGAGCCAGCCTGGGGTCTGCCCTGGGACTCGTTTTTTAACTTCCTCTTTGTTCTCTAAATGTTTCTTTTCTCAAAGTGCCTACCTTCCTTTGTAAGCAACTCAGTTTTCCTGACCTCTTGTTCCTTTCTGTTTCTAATGTCCCAGAAAAGACAACTGTTTCTGGGACTACAAATACTTGGGAAGCCTTATCAGTGAAGTTGGTAACCACCAAGTGTGTACACTTCATGGCCAGGCATGTGAACAAGGATGGATTTCAGAACAACATGGAACTTGTTAGGTAATCATATTCAGCACAACGCCTAATCCTCAACTTGAAGTTTCACCCCTTGCTCTCAGGATTGTTTGCTTGGTGAATGTCACATGGCTTCTGTGTGTTCTTTTTGAGGCACAGTGTGACTGTGTAGCCCAGGCTAGACTTGAATTCATGACCCTCCTGCCTCAGCCTTCATACTGCTGGGATTGTAGGCTTGTACCACTGTTTGCAGCTCTTTTATATAGTACATTGGAAGGTTTGCTTCAATTCAGATATTTCTTCTGCAGGATGCTATGGAACTGAGCCTCAAAAAATGACATTTTTTGTTGGATTCACATTCTGGATTTTGTATGTATGTATGTATGTATGTATGTATGTTTGTATGTATTTAGAAACAGGGCCTCACTCTGTAGCTTGGCTGGATGGGAACCTGCCCCATAGACCAAGCTGGCCATAAGTTGACCACAATCCTTGTGCCTCTGCTTCCTAAGTGCAGGGATCACAGACATGAGCTGCCATGCCCGACTTAGCAGGGGGCTGAGTGAGAAGCAGATGACAGGATTAGCTCAGCTCTGCATAGCACACCTCTCTCAGTGTCTCATCTGCACACTGAGGCCTTGTGCTACATACAGGTTCTGAGGCCTTTTCTGTTCCCACGTGGATATCAGCTGCCATTTGTTGATTTTGGAGACTATTAGCAACTCTAACTTTTGATTTCTACAACTCTTTGTATTTAATTCTCACAACAGTTATTATTCACTCTTGGGGCAGAAAGACAATTTTGAGAAACAAATCAAGTCCTGTTACAGAGATCTCATTGGTCCATTATGGGGCTCGGGGAGCGAGTTGCCTCTTGGCTGCATACATATGACCATTCCTCCTTGGTGGAGCCAACGTCTGCTCTCAGTTTTTCCTCTAGAACAGTAAGAAGCGAGGATCAGCCCCCTAGCATGATGTACCCATGCCGTACTGTAGAAAACTGGCTCATAGCACTGTTGTCACATTTGTCCTATTGTCACAGGACCAGGTACCCATCACTGTGTGTGAAGAGTGGATGGTAGGCCACAGTGTTATGGCTCATGTGTATTTGATTTCCTTGTATGAAGACAGACAGTCCATTCTTGTTTTTCTAAATGTCAAGATTTAGCTTTCAGAACTCCAGTTTTTTTTTTTATGAGTGTGTGTGTGTGTGTGTGTGTGTATGTGTACAGGCGCGTGCACATGTGTGCATGTATGTATATTGTGATTCAGAAAATTTTCAGCCATTATATGGGAGAGAAGAAAAACAGTACTAACATGTAGAAGAAGCAAAAATATATTTCAGAAATTCTAAACAACAGACAAACAACCAAAGCCCCCAAAGACTGAAGGGGTGTCATGAAGGACTTAAGACGACCCATACCATACAATTTTCTTCTGTGGTTCTTCTAAGAGCAGAAAAGACTAGAAAGATTGAGATTTTTTTCCCCCAAAGAGGGAGCTTCAATCTAGAAAAAGTGAAATAATTTCTTCTTGCTAAGATATGATTTACTGATGTTATAAAGTTAAAAAAAAAAAAGATAAATCAGCTTCCCTGGGTAATTCCAGGGCATTTGTAAGCAAAGAAGGCTAACCCGGGCCCATCACAGCCTCTAATTAAGACACGGAGAGTCCCTGGCTGTTTGCAATGGTCCTGTCAGGTGCAGGATTCCTCTCTGGGAGCGGTTCCTGCTCAGGGCCATTTTTTTTTTTTTTTTGGTTTGAATAACAGTAGGGTTTTGCAAGAGCAGTCCCCCTATCTTCTGAACCATTTGTGGGATGATCTTTGGCCAAACTTGGGAGCTGTAACTCACAGGATGTTTTCTTTTAAAAAGTTTAAAAACATTATAGGTCTGTAAGTTTAGAAAAGTTTTTTTTTGTAATTAGGCATTCAGAGGTACATGATGGCTCTAAGAACATTGGCAGAGATCCACCGTCAGTTGGTGTGAACACAATCCAGCTTGTCTTTCAATTATTTTGATGTGGATTTGTAAGGCTCAAGTGATTGGACATTGGGAAACTGCAATAGAAATGAGCGTTAAGGTGCTTGGGTAAAAGAACGAACTGATTCAGAAAAAAAAAATGTTGGTGTTGTATTCCCAAGTTTGGTGAAGACATGAACTAAGGCCACCAGTGCAGGACAGAGTGCTTGGTTTTCCCGTCATGACTCTCTGTTGGTCCATAACCGTGGGAGAGAAGATATGAAATACCAGATGGATTGTCACTCGGCTTCCAACACCTCACCAGCATATGGTCTGAATGTGACTCTGCATTCTCCATACACAGTGTTCATGGTCTGGCTGGCTTAGGACTGTGGCAGTGGCTTACAGGATGCTGAGCTGGGAAGCTGGCAGGGCACTGGGACAGGCGTTGGGATGCAGGAATTCCTTTCTGGTCACGCCCTCCTTTTTGGCTAGAGTTGGGTCACAGAGACTGGCTGCCCTCCATGCCCTTGCATGGCGGGGAGATGGGTGTCAGGCAACTTCAGATAATTGCACAGCAGCCGTGACACCCTAAGCAGCCTTTCTTTTTTTTCTTGGGGTGGAAAATGGTGAGGATGGCTTCATCAAAAACTGCTTTGAGACCCTTCTGGGTCAGGGCAGAACATTCCAAGTAGCACTGCGCTCCAATCTTAAATGCAAAGAGAGAGAGAGAAAGTCGTGAGTGCCAACCCTCTGACTTGCCAGGTTCCCATGTCTGCTTGTTCTACAGACAGCCTGTTTCCAGTGTCCTTTCATTTCTCTATGGGATGTGGTAGATCAATATTCAAGTGAAGAGGCGCTTCTGTGTGGGATAAAGCAGTGTCACTGCACCTAAAGAGCAGCTAAGAAGCAGCCATCATAAATTTTTCTTGATTGGCATGTATCTCTTGGCAACACGATACCATTTGTTATAGTGTTCAATATCAACTAACCTTGAAAAACAAATTTTAAATTAAAACAATAAAACATGAAGAAATAAAACTCATAGAAGACATTCATTGATAGAGACACCTTCCTTCTCTGTATATTTTTTTTATGCTTAAGTCATATGTATTTTGAACATAGGTTAGTGTTCTATTTGAATTATAACAATTGCTAATTGTTAAAATAAATTATCATTGCTATTGATGATGATGAAAAGCATATGTGTGTGGATATTTTGCCTGCATGGTATATCTGCATACCATGTGCATTCAGTGCCATTAGAGGCCAGAAGAGGACACCAGATCCTCTGGAGCTGGAGTTACTGACAGTTGTATGTTATGTGGGTCCTGGAATCGAACCTAGATTCTTTGGGAGAACAACCAGGGCTTCTAACTGCTGAGCCATCACTCCAACTCTTTGAAAATGAAAAAAAAAAGTGATTTCATACAATGGGTTACATGAGAATTAGAAAATCCCATGGGGAATGTAGAAATCCAGGGCAGAAACTGTTGATTCTCCTTAAGAAAATCACTGGCCAGGGAAGTTTGTGCTTGGCTGTCAGCTCTGGTAAAGAAGGAGACCTGAGTGTTAACTTGTCTCACAAGCTCACATGAGGCAACTGTGTCCTGAGGGCCTCTGAATATGAAGAACATCTAGAGAAACACCCAATCCCCCTTTCCACTTTCCATTTTGCAGCTAACTTTGAGAAAAGCAGATCAAATGCAGAAGAAAGAGGTTGGCTGGATATTGGTCCTGGGAACCCTGGCAGATGACTAGCTGGAGAAACAGGGAGGCAGGAGCGAGAGGGTATTACAGATGGGAGTTTGTGGGTGGCACACAGGGATTCCAGGGGACCAGGAGAAAGCAGCTGTGACTGGTGTCCCCACTAGAATGGATGATCTCCTCCAAAAATTCATGCTGGGCTCATTTTCCTACTTTTCTATACAGTCAGAGATTTAGAGTTTTATTAAATGCATACAATTGAAAGAAGCATTCTGTGGGACAGTCAGGATACAGATGTTGGACGCTTTTGTCTGTCACCAGGAAGCTTGTATAATGTGGAATGAAGAAAAACGTGTGGATTAGCTTAGACAAGAAAGGACGAAGCCCAGGCGAGGGAAAATGATCATTCAACCAGAAGGAGAGAGAATTACTTTTAAATCTTTGTCTCTTGAGATGTGTGTGTGTGTGTGAATGTATGTATGTGTGTGAGAGTGTGTGTGTATGAGTGTGTGAGACACTTGTGTTTGTGTGCATGTGTGTGTGTGAATGTGTGTGTTAGTGTGTGAGAGAAAGTATGTGAATGTATGTGTGAGTATATGTATATGAACATGTGTATGTGTGTGTGAGAATGTGTGTATGTGAATGTGTATATACCTGTGTGAGAGTGTGAGTGTATATGTATGTCAGAATGTATTTGTGTGTGCATGTATGAGAGTGTGTGTATGCGTGTGTGCAAGTGAGTGTTTTGTGTGTGTGTTTTGTGTGTGTGTGTGTGTGTATCAGAGGAGGATATCAAGTATCCTGCTCCGTCACTCTCTGTCCTGTTCCCTTGAGGCAAGGTCTCACTAAACCTGGAGCATGCAGCTTTGATTGCACTGGTTGGCTAGTGAGCTCTTGGGATCTGCCTGTCTCGACTCTGATGCTAGGGTTACTGGCTTCTTTGTGGGTGCTGAGGATTTGAACCCAGGACCTTATGTTTGTAGAACAGGTACTCTTACATGACAAGCCCTCTTCCCATCCCTTGAGGTGCATTGTTTTTCTTATTCTATGACCTTTATACCCAGCCCAGCAACAAGTTGGCTGAGCTAACAGTCCCCGAAATGGGATTGTTGAAAGGCCACATATATAAAGACTCAGTATCGAATGAAATTGTTTTGATCACATCCTGAAATTTATTTCAAAATTCTTCCTACAGACAGCAAGTCCTTTTTTGGTAAGTGTTCTTTTCTGACAAGAATGGCTATTTTATAAGTCAATGGGAAATATCAAAGGCCAGGAATTGAAGCCATCCGTGCATGATGAAAATCTACTTTATGGACTTTGTTTTGACAATGGTTTGGCCTTTAGATTTGGAGAAAACGTCAAAAACTTATTAAAAACAGGATATGAGAGAGAAGAAAAGGGGGGTGGGGAATTTTTTTTCCCTAACAATGACATGAGATGTCACCTGCTGCCTTTGGAAGTTGACACGCACACATATAAAAAGCACAGCAAGTAAATGAATGTGCTTGCTTGTAATGCTTGCTTGTAGTGTGATGGCTCTGTCCGTTATGCAGAGTGGGGGAGAAAGCCTTAGAAAGTGCGGTAGGCTATTGCCTTTGGACAAACTTCTCACGAATAATTCCAAAGCTCCAGATGGATTCTGAAAATTCCAGGAGTTTGGCTGACTCCTGTTCATTCACTCTGGGACCCTGAGAGATGAGTGGGGACTTGCTGCCTCCCTCCCCACAGTGCTGCCAACCCACAGTGCTTTAGCATATTAGCCTGTCAGCCTGCCAGCCCGGGCCTCTGAATGAGGCAGGAGGAGCCCAAACTTGTCTCTTCCAATTCTGACAAGGGGAAAGATAACGAGACAGTCCATAAAGGCATTGTTGTGTGAGGAGGTTAACATAACATTTGGGTGTGCTGATCGTTCCAGGAAAAGTAGCCAACGGATCTTGGGTGTGATTTGGGATGTTCCGTGTGAGAGACACACAGAGCCCAGTTCTGAGGCGATTGTTTTGTCAAGCTCTACGTGCTCAGGGGGTCAGAGAGGAGAGTTTGTCCTGGTTCAGGGAAAGGGCACAGTCATGTTAAAAAGAATGCTCAAAAAAAATTCATTAGGGTCACCAAAGATTGAAAAGGAAAATTATGTCAAGGAAACACAGCCTTTATTGTTTACAGTGGTGCCCTTCCCGGGTCCTCGGAGTCAAATGACTTACTCAGCTAAGTATTTAGGACCCATCTGCAAAAGCTCAGAGACTCCTCAGTTAGGCACACATGTGTGCAATCTGCAGCAGGCTTGACCAAACTGACACCTTTCAAGGAAGTAAGACAAAACAAAGGAGAGATTGAGGCTGCAGACAGAACACCTTTCTGTTAGTTTCTTACAACACTTAGGGTGCATTGTTCCCAGGACTGGGAGATATGCCACAGCGGTACACAGCATACAAAATCTGATGGGAAGAAATGAAAACAAGCCAACTTGTAACAGGCCAAATCAAGAGAAACAGCAAGCTAATACTTTCCTCTTCCTTTGACTGGGGTGGGGTGCACTGAAGAAGCACAGTAGTATCTAGAAGGGTTGGGGACTGGAGCCAGGCTGGCCGCACTCTTGCCTGCAACGGACAAAGCCTAGACTTTGAGTCTCAGCTCTGTATAAAATCAGATGTGCTGATACCAGCAAGAGGTAGAGGCAAAAGGATCAAGGTTATCCTTAGACATATGTAGAGTTCAAGGCCAGCTTGGGCTACATGAGAATGTTCTGAAAACCCAAACAAACAAACAAACAAAAAAACAAAACAGTGGCTAGAAGGAACAGAGGCAAATGTCTTCCCAGCTGCAGGCAAGCCTGAGGGCAAACAGGCCAACAGGGATAGCCTGCAGAGCCGGAACTTTTGGTATGTTAGTTCATGGTGGTGCCACAGGAATCCAAGGAAGTAAGACTTGTGCCAACAGGCCCAAAGAACTTGGGGAGACAAGGTGCATCCATCTCTCAAACCAGGGGAGGGAACCACTCTGCTCTACTGTTCCTAGAAGTCTTTGCAAAAGGAGTCCCAGACTGAAGAATTTGTTTGCAGACTCTAGGAAGGAGGCAGAGAACACTGTGGCCAGAGCATCAACTCAGACCCTCTCTCTGCCACTCACCTCTCTAAACCTCATTTCTGTCTAGGAGAGTTTGAACAATTATGCACACACTGCAGAAGGTGCTTCAAGGATTAACTATGGGGAAGCCTGTGCCACGCCCAGGACCAGAGCATCACTACATAGATGCTAGCTATTATAATGAAGTATCTGACAGAGGAGCCAAAGACTGAGAACCTAAAAACGTCTCTGTAATTACGTGAGTCGTCACAAAACCAGTTAAAAAAACAAAACAAAACAATCTCACTTGGTCTTCTCAATTGGCTTTCATATGCTCAACATGATTGTAAACCAGAGAGCAGTTGCTAGGAGAGGCTGTCAAAAGGTAATCAAGCGATGAGCCCTGCCACTGTTCTTAAAATAAAGCTGAAATGAAACCGGAGGCTTTTGGGGTGACTCATTATCACAGGGGAAACAAAACAAAACAGAAACAAACAAACAAGCAAACAAACAACCGAAAAGCAGCTTTCCAAGCTCGGAGCGAGGCTAGGAAGTCATCAGATGAAGGCAGGGGCAGTCCCAGAGGCAAGGAAGGAACACAGAGAGCAGGCTACTCCAGAAACAGTGGGCTCTTCTGCCAGGAGCCACATACAGTTACACACACTAACATGTACGTTAGTGAGAGCATCTGAGGTTGGACGTTGGAGGAGAAGCCGAAGATCCACTCATTTTCCCAGGGGCCACACACATGGCTGGAGAAGACAGCGAGGATGAGGTCTGGGTGCCCAGGTGCTGGCGCTCAAACAGCTGGATTCAACTGTGTTTGTGATTCAGGTGCTCATCTCCCAGGGGGCATCTCCTCATCTCTAAGAAGCTTAGGGTGCCAACGTCTCCCTAGATGACTTACAGGACTGTGTCAGAAGTAGGAAGGGTCAAACATTTGCGTGGTGTCCTTATGCATTGTACCCATAAAACCCCACAGCCAATCCACTTCCAGAGAAGGTGTCATATGCCATTTGGGACCTTTAAACAAGTTTTAATAAGAGAAATCCGATTATCTACCTATCCACCCACCCATCTCTCTCTCTCTCTCTCTAAAGAGTAATATGTAGTTAATGTTACTCTTGACTAGTTTGGAGAAGGAGACTAACTGCTTATGGGCATACATTTTGCAGGGTTAGTTACTTAGAAAGTAAAACATTAAAAAAATTAAACTCTCCTGCTTGGATCGATGAACTAAATCAAGGAGGAAGACGATTCAAAATAGAGAAATATGGCCCTCAAGTCTCCTTCTGCACATGCATCCATTATAGTGACTGCTCTGCTCATGTCGTGATGACAACGGGCAGGCAGAGAGTTGGCGTCTGGCAAATACATTTTGAAGTACTTCTGTAGCAAGATCACTGTTTATGGCTGACTCTCCGAAGTGAAGAATGGTCAGAGGGGGTAATTCCAGCTTCGCTCTGTCAGACAGCCACTTAGATTCCTCACCCCGTTACCCTCTGCTGTGTGTTACATTTCCATATGCTGTTCGTAACACTCCCCAGACTAAGTGGCTATTTATTATAGGAAGAGAAGGATTAGACAAAGAGAACCTTGCCAGATTTCAAATCCAATTCTCTACCTGGAAAAAAAAAAGTCACAAAACACCTCATGTGGGGTCATTTAGATGAGTTACACTGATAATAAACAGGGAGGTTTACAGATGTACGTCTAATGGATCCCCTTAATTCATGCTAAATGTGGCAAGTCCATGGTCTAGACACTGCTGGAGCAAAATGATAAATGCTTAGCTGTTGAAACTCTTGAAGTTTCTTAATGAAAAACAGAAGGGGCCGGCGGACAGAAACACTCTCCAAAATGGTTCCTTCTAGCTCTTGTAGAACAAGGACGAAGCTCGGAAACACCTTGCAGTTTAAGGCAAGGTGTTTCCTCGGTTAGCTCACCCATCCCTGAACACTCGATTCAAACGCGATCATACCGCTTTCGCCAGCTTCACGCCGTGCTCATAGGTGAGGGGCTTCTCCTTCATGTACAGCAGACGCGCCAAGGTTTTGGGGTCATCTCGGAGATCAATCTGGGACAAAGACATGTTTTGTTTTGTTTTGTTTTGTTTTTGTTTTGTTTTATCGAGACAGGGTTTCTCTGTATAGCCCTGGCTGTCCTGGAACTCACTCTGTAGATCAGGCTGGCCTGGAACTCAGAAATCTGCCTGCCTCTGACTCACCAGTACTGGGATTAAAGGCGTGCGCCACCACGACCGGTTTGGGACAAAGATATGTTAACTGTTTTTGGACCTTATCAGTTACTTTTAAGTGGAGACATAATATAGGACCTTTTCCCACTTTAACCTCTCTGGCGTTGCTGGATATTCTCCAAGAAAACAATATACACGCCGATGCCATGTTTGAGAGTTTGAAGTGATTTTTCTCCTCTCCCTCCCTTCCTTCATCCCTCCCTTCCTCTCTTCCTCTCCCCTCCCCTTCCTTCCTCACCTCTCTCATTGTTTGAGACAGGGTTGTCTCTGTGTAGCTCTGAATGTCCTGGAACTCACTCTGTAGACCAGGCTGGCCTCGAACTCACAGAGATCCACTTGCCTCTGCCTTCTAAGTGCTGGAATTAAAGTCATGTGCCCAGCTTTTTTTTTTTTTTAACTTGGACACAGCAGGGTGGCAGTTACCCTGGGTGCTGAGAACATCCTCCAATGGCATGGGTACCTTTCGGTGATTACTCATTTGGCTGTGACTCATATTACCTATTATACAATATTTTTTGCGGCTTTGGCTCCATTGTTTTTTTTTTTCCTCCCCACCTCCCAATCAAATCTTGACCTTCAAAGGGTTGGAGATTTGCTACCTGTGAGACCTTTTCAACAGGTACCAAATGGACAGGGAGGCCTTGCAGGGGAGTCCCAGTGAGGAGAAGCCAAGGGTTTCCCAAGGGAAGCAGTAGAGCACCTCTCAAGGGGCGCAGCAGCTCAAAGACTGGACACTCCACTATTTGCTATAGTTGCTGTCACACACTGCCGTGTATGTGGGCCCACAGGGCTTGCTTCCTGAGGGAAGTCAGTGTGGTCACGCTAGGACTCCATGCAAAGTCATAGTTTTAAGTTGCCATTTGTTTTTCTATTTTTCTTAACCATTTTACTTAGTGACTAGTCTAAACAGACTCAAGTCACAGCGAGGGCTTTGAATGGCCAGTTCCATATTTTGGCAGCGTGATCTAGCTTTCTCGTAATGGATAGGTATTAATATTTGCAATGAAGGTTAAAAAAGAACCCACCTTCATTTAAACAAATAGTTATCAGGGCGGAAACGTGACTTGTACTCAGATGTGTAGATAAATGAGATCTATGTTGTATCTAAGTGAACACACATAACTCCCATGTGCCCATGTTGTTTTCAAAAAGCATCTTTCTTTCATTTACGGTTTAAAAAAAATTTTTTTTTCTCTTGGTCAAATAGGACTCAAAATAAGAAATCAAAAGTAGTGTATGAAGCAGATAGAAAGCCCTGCAGCCATAGTATGGTCCTGAGATCAGAACACTAGTGCAGATTTTTAAAACAGCCAAGAACTAAAGCCATTTGAACAACGAATAGTTCAGACAGTCCTCAACCGACAAGAGGCTCATTGATGGAGATTCAAGCTGAGGAACTTTCTCAGCTTCCAAACGCTTTCAAGGCCTTGACACTTTATACGTGTTGCTTTTAAATATGAGTGTTTTAACATCCCTAATACCTGGGTGACTAAGGAGCTATGGAAATTCCGAGCAGAGAGTTCCTTTCTTCTCCAGCAGGGCCATCAGGGAGGCCTGTCATGATATGCCCTGTCTGAATCTAGGGTCATTTGGACCCACACACCTATTTTGCTGTATTGAAACAATTGTGTTTAGCTTTAAAAAAAAAAAAAAGATCAGAGAGTATGTACAATTGATGCTCTTGTTTCATTAATCAATTCAGGGCTGGGAAGAGTATCTGTTAAATAATTATTTTGTTATTTAGAAAACAAGCTGTGAGCATAATCTTAAAGGCCAGATCAAAACTTTCTCCTTCCTATTAAATATAATTGCGCACCTTCAGAACTTCTCCTCACCGATGCGATATGTCTGAGCATCTGTCCTGGTGTTTGATAGAATACAGGGTTCTCCTTTCTTTCACACCTTCGGTCACCCTCTCCCACCCTTCCATCACCCTCATTTCAACCTGGGTTCCGATGAGCACATAAGGCACATGAGGCATGCAGTCCTTCAGTTCCGGGACCCACTCCTCCTGAACGTTGTGGTAAGAGGCTGGGTTTACGACAGAGAAGCAGATGAGAAACACATCTGTGTTGGGGTAAGAGAGTGGCCGCAGCTGGTTGTAATCCTCCTGTGGGAAGAACAGAGGAGCGTTAGCGCAGGTTGCTTGCAGAGCCTCTGTGTGGTTCTTGGGACTCTTGCAGGGAAAGACCACAGTAGCAGCGGCTGTGCTCATCACACATTGCCCATTTCCAATCAACTTAAAAAGACTCAACCAGCTTGATTGGGGTAAAATTTATACATACAAATTTTACATCATAATGTCTACCCACTCCTTTATAATTATCTGTATATTAGTTTAAGGTCTAGCCATCATGTTTTGTTACACCACAGATAGGGGGAGTTAGCAAATCCATCTCCTCACAGAGTTATTGATTTTTAACGATGAAAACACATAAAATCGCCTCCCAACACATAACCATTACATAACCACACCTTCCTTCCAGCTGTATGTGAATGGTAGCTTCTAGAATTTATCATTCCTGCCTAATGGTAACTTTGTGCTTTGACCGATATCTCCCCACTTCCTGCCCCTCCAGCAACAACCTGTCTACTGTGCTTCTGTGTCTTCAGAAACTCCCCCACGTAGACAGTACAAGGAGGGATAAAGGTCTCCCGGGACACTGGTGTTGCATTGTCTGGAACATGTATTTAAATTAGTGGGTCATTGGCCCACGAATATCTTCAACAATTAAACATTGTTTTTAAATTGAACACAGAGAGTAAGCTAAAGTACAAAACAAGTATTGTTGCCAAATGAGATTACCTCTGTTGAAGAAATATGTTTGGGACTTGTTCCTTAATGTACCCCAGTGCCACAGTGTGGTCAAGTTAAATGCCAGGTGTTTAGTGGCCAAGGAGTTTTAGGACATTCAATAAATAATCGTTCTATATTTTAATAGAATTTAGTAACACATAACCAATAGAAATAATAGTAATGTGTGCTTAAACATTTCCTCTTATATATGTGTCCATACGCTACATACATCACACAGTTAGACATGTTAATACATACATTATACATATGGGTATGTGTTGTGGAACACTGACCTCTGAGCCATTCCAAGATCATGTGATTACAGGGAAACCTTGCAAGACCGAGCCTGTCGATGAGCCCTCGGCTTTTCTGTGGGCTTTGACTTCGGTGGCTTTCTTCAGGGCCGCATGGAGAACTTTTAGAAAATCGTTACACGTGCTAAGATCCACGAGTGACGGGATCTCAGACATCACTTGTTACTCTGCCATTTTGTCTTTCCACTCAGATCATCACAAATGGATCCGGGGCCAGTTTGATTGGTTTTTCTCATCCTCTATCTATACCCTGTCCACAGCAATTAATTTTATGAGAAAGGACAACTCACCGTAAAATGTGGGATTTAGGGATTTAGGAATGTGGGATGATGAAAGATGGCTTATTGAGTGTTTAGGTTGTTCTTCCAGAGGACCCAGGTTTGATGGCCAGAAACCTACATGACAGCTCACAAAGGTCTGTAACTCCAGGGCCCTCTTCTGCACACCAGGGGCATAGACATTTAAGTACTGCACAGACAAGCCTGTAGACAAACACCCATGCAAATAAAATAATAAAATAAAATTAAAACAATTTAAAACGTGCGGTTTACAGTGACCTCTAAGCGAGCAGCTTCTGCAGCTCCTCCTCCTCCAAGAAAATCAGAATCTCTGGGGCACTGGACGTAGAAGAATCCTGTACTGATTGGTCGGGTGGAGCCTGGAGCGGAGACAGCTGATTTGTGCTTAGCACCGTCATCTTCACCACCAGAGCTCGAGTCTGGGGATCGTTACCAAGGACCAGGTGTTATTACAAGAAGTGACTGTATTATCTCCTGGAGTTCGCGCAGGAGCACTAGACAGATGGCACCCTCAGCCTTCATTTCACAGAAGAGGAGGTCAAAGTAGAGATGTCCGTAATGGACCAATGCAACCTTGAGTTATTGAATATCGAGATATGTGTGCATCCTGACCTGACTTTTGTTTGGGACTGTAATCGCCATGTCTCGGGACTTTAGACGGCAGATTAAGATTTTTTTTTTTTTAATTGGCTATCTAGGAATCTATTACTGCGGGGATGCATTCTTTTTTACAAAGTGCATTGGCCCCGAGTTGCCACAAGATGGCAGCAGACACTGTATATTTAAAATCTCAATGCTTCTGCTCCCTCTATCCCCAACAACCAAACCAAAACAATCGATTAGCCTGGATTAGCCAGGCAAGGGAAGAGCTGATAACTGGTGGTCTGACTGATAGTGTTTATTTTCTCCTTGATTTGCTAGCCATTGAATAAATGCTGCTTAGAAGATAGAGTCGGGGAGGTGAGGTGTGTTCATTTGCTCAGGTCCCCTCTGCAGGGATTTCTGGTGGTTTCAGCTTCTGGGCTTCACTGTGCTCCGGAGTCTAGATTTCTTTGCTGTAGGACTTAGTTCTGCTGTGTCAGTCTGTTTAAAAGAACTGATTACTTACTGGACGTGTGGCTCTGTCAAGGATGCTGCGGGAACTGTATAAAGGTTAAGAACCGGGAATCAAGTCAGGGAATGAGAATGAAAAGACACATATCAGTTCCACGGATGGGAACCGAGGCTTCTGCCCCCTTTAGTTGCTCTGGTAAGGCAGAGTATTTTTATCTGACCGAACTGGAAAATTCCGATGTCAAGTCCAGGCGATCCTCTACATCCGAATTCTTACACTAACTTCCAAAGGATGGTCCTCAGACCAGCAGCACAGGTATCTCTTGAGAGCTCATTAGAGTCTCAGAAATCTAAGGCTTAAGTTCCTGGGGAATCCAAGCCCCACATGCCCCAGTCAGCCTAAAACAGTTTCAGGGTCTCAGGTTATCATACTCCCTTCTTCCTGCCGTCAACCTTGCAGCTCTCAGAATCAAACATCCAACAACAGGATGGTAGAGGAAAAGTTACTTTCCACGAAGGTTTATGCCTGGCAGGTGGGAGCTTGCCACCCTTGGTTGTTGGCTGAGGCTAGGAAGTATGGCAGAAGCAGAATTAATAAAAAAGAACTTGGTGACGTCAAGAGGTTGAATCCATACCTGCTGGTGGCTTGAATGAGTTTTGTGGCGAAGTACACTTGGAGTGTAGATTATGTTACGTGTGAAGATGGTGCGATCAGCCGCGAGGAAGGGCTAAGTGGTCCTTTTGGCACTGAGGACCCTTCTACTGCATCTCTGAGTAACCGGTGCCTGGGTGTTTTCTGAAGAGATGGTGTGTTAACTCATAAAAACCACTAGATAGTGCTTTGGAGGGCCAGGATGGACACAAGAGGACTTGGGCTAAGGTAGGGTAGGTAGGAATTAGGGGCCATGTAGGTTTTTGAGTATCTGTTTTCCCTTTGCACAGAGGTGGGACAGACTGGTCAATTCCCAGGGCCCGAAAGATGTTCTTGAGCAGGTTCATCACAAAGGGACAGTGCTGGAGCCATGAAGCCATTAGCTCCCCTTGAGTTCGGATCCCTGGGAACTCATCCTCAGCTACGAGTCTGGTGCGAAGCCTAGAATGCGCATGTCTGGTAAGCGCCCAGGACCTGCTGTCTGTGTTGTAAGGAAAGCAGCGCGGAGTTCTGCCCGGTGCTTCACGCTCCAAGAGGCTGGGAGTAGAATTCTGCTTCCTTTGGTTTGTGAGCTTCCTGCCATTTATCCCAGGTTGTCGGCACCAGCTCTGGTTTCCATATTCTAAGTCCAGCTAGTCTCGGAAAGCTGGACAGGGCGGGAGCTCAGGATGTTGCTCAAGAGCGTGAAGGGTGGAGACGAATTCTCTGGATTCAAATCCCTACCCCTCCCGTCACTACTACTTCGGTGTAGTTTGTGAGTTCTTGTTGTCTCAGTTTCTTTATCTGTAAAGTGTAAAATGTTCATTCGGTTGTGGGAATACAATGCTTTAATATGTGGATTGATGCTTTGAATACAGTCAGCGCTTAAATGATAGAGTGGAAGGGTCCATCCCTTATCCAAAGCCAGCAACAGCTGCAGGTCCTGGAACCCCGACCCCTATCCCCATTGGATACCAGGGATGACCCTGAAATTCACTTTTCTGATCTCTAAGTGGTAATGAGACCCGAATATTCGTGAATTGTGATTGCATCTTTTAGTCAACGTCCTTTCATCTTTTTTTTTTTCTTCTAATCTTGGGAAAGCTAAGGACCCATTGGTCCTTAGTTACTTCTTACCAACAGCTCGTTGTAAGGGCAGCATAGTCCAAACAGCGCACTCCTAGAAACCACGCTGAGATGCACGGGGTGAGAAAGTTTGAGTTGCTTATTGAGAGCAAAACATTTATTCTGAGGGTTTAGGCAAACTTTCCATAAAGTGTTGACGCCAGACCCTGTGCTCCAGATGGCCCTGTTGGCTCAGCCAATGGCAAAAGAGGAAGTCTTGTGTGCTTCCAAGTGGACCTGGGGTTACCATTAATGAGCCCCAGCTGTACTTCCCTCCTGCAGGCTCACATGCCTCTGAAGAAGAAACCCTGGTGGGGAGAGAGGAGCTTCACAGATCAGGTCTTGGTGAAGCTGTGTGGTCGCAGCCTTGAGCTGGGCCAGCGCTTCCTGGTCCCACAGTCGTTGGTGGCAGCTAAGCTGCCCTGGGCTGTGATTTGGCGATGAGAGATACCATCCTCACACAATGTGTAGGCCACCTTATGTGTTGAGGGGCGCATGTGCAGGGAACTCGGGCTCACTCTGATGAGAAACGGGCACCTGCTTAGGTGAATAGCAGGCCACATTCATCCGCTCTGGCAGTGGTGCTAGTTGCTACTTCTGCGAGTGCTTGCTGTCTTTGAGAGACACCTACTCGAGGTGTGGTCCAAGAGCAGGCTTTTCTCATTATCATTTGTTTGGGTGAGGGTCCGTGGAGAAGAGGGTAAGATGCCTCACCATCATGGCTGATCCGCTGCAGACTCAGAGGACACCTCGCCCTGAACATTGGCCTGGGAAACCCCTCTAACTCTCTACTCTTCCACAGGCCATGTGAGTTCAGGCTAGGCTCAATCCTCTCCATTCTGGCGTCATGCTTTCTCATGGCATGTGCCAAACAAGCCAGCGGGGCTTGGAGTACATCTTAGAACTCCGAGTCTCTTCCAGTAGCTGAGCCAGGGATCTGAGAGCAGGAAGCACTTTCAGAGAAACTGTCACTCATATTTGACAAGGAGCCCGAGTCAGACAGGTGAGCTGGCCTGACATGAATAGATTATAGATTAAGCTGGAGGAATGCCCTGTTGCTTGCTGGGTAAACTGAGGGGTAAATCCCTTACTAAACTAGCTTGATTTTTTTTTTTTTTTTTTTTAAGACAGGATTTTCTCTGTGTAGCCCTGGCTATCCTGGAACCTGCTCTGTAGTCCAGGCTGGCCTGGAACTCAGAGACCCACCTGCCTCTGCCTCCTGAGTGCTGGGATTACAGGTGTGCACCACCAACACTTTTTTTTTTTTTTTTTTTTTTCCATTTTTTATTAGGTATTTAGCTCATTTACATTTCCAATGCTATACCAAAAGTCCCCCTTACCCACCCACCCCCACTCCCCTACCCACCCACTCCCCCCCTTTGGCCCTGGTGTTCCCCTGTACCGGGGCACACAAAGTCTGCGTGTCCAATGGGCCTCTCTTTCCAGTGATGGCCGACTAGGCCATCTTTTGATACATATGCAGCTAGAGTCAAGAGCTCAGGGGTACTGGTTAGTTCATAATGTTGTTCCACCTATAGGGTTGAAGATCCCTTTAGCTCCTTGGGTACTTTCTCTAGCTCCTCCATTGGGAGCCCTGTGATCCATCCATTAGCTGACTGTGGGCATCCACTTCTGTGTTTGCTAGGCCCCGGCATAGTCTCACAAGAGACAGCTACATCTGGGTCCTTTCGATAAAATCTTGCTAGTGTATGCAATGGTGTCAGCGTTTGGATGCTTATTATGGGGTGGATCCCTGGATAAGGCAGTCTCTGCATGGTCCATCCTTTCATCTCAGCTCCAAACTTTGTTTCTGTAACTCCTTCCATGGGTGTTTTGTTCCCACTTCTAAGGAGGGGCATAGTGTCCACACTTCAGTCTTCATTTTTCTTGAGTTTCATGTGTTTAGGAAATTGTATCTTATATCGTGGGTATCCTAGGTTTTGGGCTAGTATCCACTTATCAGTGAGTACATATTGTGTGAGTTCCTTTGTGATTGTGTTACCTCACTCAGGATGATGCTCTCCAGGTCCATCCATTTGGCTAGGAATTTCATAAATTCATTCTTTTTAATAGCTGAGTAGTACTCCATTGTGTAGATGTACCACATTTTCTGTATCCATTCCTCTGTTGAGGGGCATCTGGGTTCTTTCCAGTTTCTGGCTATTATAAATAAGGCTGCTATGAACATAGTGGAGCATGTGTCCTTCTTACCAGTTGGGGCTTCTTCTGGATATATGCCCAGGAGAGGTATTGCTGGATCCTCCGGTAGTACTATGTCCAATTTTCTGAGGAACCGCCAGACTGATTTCCAGAGTGGTTGTACAAGCCTGCAATTCCACCAACAATGGAGGAGTGTTCCTCTTTCTCCACATCCTCGCCAGCATCTGCTGTCACCTGAATTTTTGATCTTAGCCATTCTCACTGGTGTGAGGTGGAATCTCAGGGTTGTTTTGATTTGCATTTCCCTGATGATTAAGGATGTTGAACATTTTTTCAGGTGCTTCTCTGCCATTCGGTATTCCTCAGGTGAGAATTCTTTGTTCAGTTCTGAGCCCCATTTTTTAAGGGGGTTATTTGATTTTCTGAGGTCCACCTTCTTGAGTTCTTTATATATGTTGGATATTAGTCCCCTATCTGATTTAGGATAGGTAAAGATCCTTTCCCAGTCTGTTGGTGGTCTTTTTGTCTTATAGACAGTGTCTTTTGCCTTGCAGAAACTTTGGAGTTTCATTAGGTCCCATTTGTCAATTCTCGATCTTACAGCACAAGCCATTGCTGTTCTGTTCAGGAATTTTTCCCCTGTGCCCATATCTTCAAGGCTTTTCCCCACTTTCTCCTCTATAAGTTTCAGTGTCTCTGGTTTTATGTGAAGTTCCTTGATCCACTTAGATTTGACCTTAGTACAAGGAGATAAGTATGGATCGATTCGCATTCTTCTACATGATAACAACCAGTTGTGCCAGCACCAATTGTTGAAAATGCTGTCTTTCTTCCACTGGATGGTTTTGGCTCCCTTGTCGAAGATCAAGTGACCATAGGTGTGTGGGTTCATTTCTGGGTCTTCAATTCTATTCCATTGGTCCACTTGTCTGTCTCTATACCAGTACCATGCAGTTTTTATCACAATTGCTCTGTAGTAAAGCTTTAGGTCAGGCATGGTGATTCCACCAGAGGTTCTTTTATCCTTGAGAAGAGTTTTTGCTATCCTCGGTTTTTTGTTATTCCAGATGAATTTGCAAATTGCTCCTTCTAATTCGTTGAAGAATTGAGTTGGAATTTTAATGGGGATTGCATTGAATCTGTAGATTGCTTTTGGCAAGATAGCCATTTTTACAATGTTGGTCCTGCCAATCCATGAGCATGGGAGATCTTTCCATCTTCTGAGATCTTCTTTAATTTCTTTCTTCAGGGACTTGAAGTTTTTATCATACAGATCTTTCACTTCCTTCGTTAGAGTCACGCCGAGATATTTTATATTATTTGTGGCTATTGAGAAGGGTGTTGTTTCCCTAATTTCTTTCTCAGCCTGTTTATTCTTTGTGTAGAGAAAGGCCATTGACTTGTTTGAGTTAATTTTATATCCAGCTACTTCACCGAAGCTGTTTATCAGGTTTAGGAGTTCTCTGTTGGAATTTTTAGGGTCACTTATATATACTATCATATCATCTGCAAAAAGTGATATTTTGACTTCCTCTTTTCCAATTTGTATCCCCTTGATCTCCTTTTGTTGTCGAATTGCTCTGGCTAATACTTCAAGTACTATGTTGAAAAGGTAGGGAGAAAGTGGGCAGCCTTGTCTAGTCCCTGATTTTAGTGGGATTGCTTCCAGCTTCTCTCCATTTACTTTGATGTTGGCTACTGGTTTGCTGTAGATTGCTTTTATCATGTTTAGGTATTGGCCTTGAATTCCTGATCTTTCCAGAACTTTTATCATGAATGGGTGTTGGATCTTGTCAAATGCTTTTTCTGCATCTAACGAGATGATCATGTGGTTTTTGTCTTTGAGTTTGTTTATATAATGGATTACATTGATGGATTTTCGTATATTAAACCATCCCTGCATCCCTGGAATAAAACCTACTTGGTCAGGATGGATGATTGCTTTAATGTGTTCTTGGATTCGGTTAGCGAGAATTTTATTAAGGATTTTTGCATCGATGTTCATAAGAGAAATTGGTCTGAAGTTCTCTATCTTTGTTGGATCTTTCTGTGGTTTAGGTATCAGAGTAATAGTGGCTTCATAAAATGAGTTGGGTAGAATACCTTCTACTTCTATCTTGTGAAAAAGTTTGTGCAGAACTGGAGTTAGATCTTCTTTGAAGGTCTGATAGAACTCTGCACTAAACCCGTCTGGTCCTGGGCTTTTTTTGGCTGGGAGACTATTAATAACTGCTTCTATTTCTTTAGGGGATATGGGACTGTTTAGAAGGTCAACTTGATCCTGATTCAACTTTGGTACCTGGTATCTGTCCAGAAATTTGTCCATTTCGTCCAGGTTTTCCAGTTTTGTTGAGTATAGCCTTTTGTAGAAGGATCTGATGGTGTTTTGGATTTCTTCAGGATCTGTTGTTATGTCTCCCTTTTCATTTCTGATTTTGTTAATTAGGATTTTGTCCCTGTGCCCTTTAGTGAGTCTAGCTAAGGGTTTATCTATCTTGTTGATTTTCTCAAAGAACCAACTCCTCGTTTGGTTAATTCTTTGAATAGTTCTTCTTGTTTCCACTTGGTTGATTTCACCCCTGAGTTTGATTATTTCCTGCCGTCTACTCCTCTTGGGTGAATTTGCTTCCTTTTTTTCTAGAGCTTTTAGATGTGTTGTCAAGCTGCTAGTATGTGCTCTCTCCCGTTTTTTCTTGAAGGCACTCATAGCTATGAGTTTCCCTCTTAGAAATGCTTTCATTGTGTCCCAAAGGTTTGGGTACGTTGTGGCTTCATTTTCATTAAACTCTAAAAAGTCTTTAATTTCTTTCTTTATTCCTTCCTTGACCAAGGTATCATTGAGAAGAGTGTTGTTCAGTTTCCATGTGAATGTTGGCTTTCTGTTATTTATTTTGTTATTGAAGATCAGCCTTAGTGCATGGTGATCTGATAGGATACATGGGACAATTTCAATATTTTTGAATCTGTTGAGGCCTGATTTGTGACCTATTATGTGGTCAATTTTGGAGAAGGTACCATGAGGTGCTGAGAAGAAGGTATATCCTTTTGTTTTAGGGAAAAATGTTCTGTAGATATCTGTCAGATCCATTTGTTTCATCACTTCTGTTAGTTTCAGTGTGTCCCTGTTTAGTTTCTGTTTCCATGATCTGTCCATTGGTGAAAGTGGTGTGTTGAAGTCTCCCACTATTATTGTGTGAGGCGCAATGTGTGCTTTGAGCTTTACTAAAGTTTCTTTAGTGAATGTGGCTGCTCTTGTATTTGGAGCATAGATATTCAGAATTGAGAGTTCCTCTTGGAGGATTTTACCTTTGATGAGAATGAAGTGTCCCTCCTTGTCTTTTTTGATGACTTTGGGTTGGAAGTCAATCTTATCAGATATTAGGATGGCTACTCCTGCTTGTTTCTTCATACCATTTGCTTGGAAAATTGTTTTCCAGCCTTTCATTCTGAGGTAGTGTCTATCTTTTTCTCTGAGATGAGTTTCCTGTAAGCAGCAAAATGTTGGGTCTTGTTTGTGTAGCCAGTTTGTTAGTCTATGTCTTTTTATTGGCGAGTTGAGACCATTGATGTTAAGAGATATTAAGGAAAAGTAATTGTTGCTTCCTGTTATTTTAGTTGTTAAAGGTGGCATTCTGTTCTTGTGGCTGTCTTCTTTTAGGTTTGTTGAGGGATTACCTTCTTGTTTTTTCTAGGGCGTTGTTCCCGTTCTTGTATTGGTTTTTTTCTGTTATTATCCTTTGAAGGGCTGGATTCGTGGAGAGATAATGCGTGAATTTGGTTTTGTCGTGGAATACTTTGGTTTCTCCCTCTATGATAATTGAGAGTTTGGCTGGGTATAGTAGCCTGGGCTGCAGTTTGTGTTCTCTTAGTGTCTGTATAACATCTGTCCAGGCTCTTCTGGCTTTCATAGTCTCTGGTGAAAAATCTGGTGTAATTCTGATAGGCTTGCCTTTATATGTTACTTGACCTTTTTCCCTTACTGCTTTTAGTATTCTATCTTTATTTAGTGCATTTGATGTTCTGATTATTATGTGTCGGGAGGAATTTCTTTTCTGGTCCAGTCTATTTGGAGTTCTGTAGGCTTCTTGTATGTTCATATGCATCTCATTCTTTAGATTTGGGAAGTTTTCTTCAATAATTTTGTTGAAGATGTTTGCTGGACCTTTGAGTTGAAAATCTTCATTCTCATCCACTCCTATTATCCGTACGTTTGGTCTTCTTATTGTGTCCTGGATTTCCTGGATATTTTGAGTTAGGATCTTTTTGCATTTTCCATTTTCTTTGATTGTTGTGCCGATGTTCTCTATGGAATCTTCTGCACCTGAGATTCTCTCTTCCATCTCTTGTATTCTGTTGCTGATGCTCAAATCTATGGTTCCAGATTTCTTTCCTAGGGTTTCTATCTCTAGAGTTGCCTCGCTTTGAGTTTTCTTTATTGTGTCTACTTCCCTTTTTAGGTCTAGTATGGTTTTGTTCATTTCCATCACCTGTTTGTATGTTTTTTCCTCTTTTTCTGTAAGGACTTCTACCTGTTTGATTGTGTTTTCCTGTTTTTCTTTAAGGACTTGTAACTCTTTAGCAGTGTTCTCCTGTATTTCTTTAAGTGATTTATTAAAGTCCTTCTTGATGTCCTCTACCATCATCATGAGATATGCTTTTATATCTAGGTCTAGGTTCTCAGGTGTGTTGGGGTTCCCTGGACTGGGCGAAGTGGGTGTGCTGGGTTCTGGTGATGGTGAGTGGTCTTGGTTCCTGTTAGTAAGATTCCTCCGTTTACCTTTCGCCATCTGGTAATCTCTGGAGTTAGTAGTTATAGTTGACTCTGTTTAGAGATTGTTCTTCTGGTGATTCTGTTACCGTCTATCAGCAGACCTGGGAGACAGATTCTCTCCTCTGAGTTTCAGTGCTCAGAGCACTCTCTGCTGGCAAGCTCTCTTACAGGGAAGGTGCGCAGATATCTTGTATTTGGACCTCCTCCTGGCCGAAGAAGAAGGCCCAAAACAGGACCTTTCTCAGACACTGTGTTGCTTTGGCAGTTCCCAGGTGGTACAGACTCTCACCTAAGCAGACTAAATTCCTAAGTTCCTTGGAGTCCCGGGACCAAGATGGCGACCGCTGCTGCTGTGGCTTAGGTCGCCTCCCCAGCCGGGCGGGCACCTGTCCTCTGGTCCGGAAGGTGGCCGGCTGTCCCCGGCCCACACAGGGTGCTGCCTCAGCGCCTCTGTGCTTCTGCCTGTTCCAGAAGCTGTCAGGTTCTCTGGCGCACCCTCTCACCTGTTCAGACTAATTTCCTAAGTTCGGCGGGTCCCGGACCAAGATGGCGACCGCTGCTGCTGTGGCTTAGGCCGCCTCCCCAGCCGGGTGGGCACCTGTCCTCTGGTCCGGAAGGTGGCCGGCTGTCCCCGGCCTACGCAGGGTGTTGCCTCAGCGCCTCTTCGCCTCTGTGCTTCCGCCTGTTCCAGAAGCTGTCAGGTTCTCTGGCGCACCCTCTCACCTGTTCAGACTAATTTCCTAAGTTCGGCGGGTCCCGGACCAAGATGGCGACCGCTGCTGCTGTGGCTTAGGTCGCCTCCCCAGCCGGGCGGGCACCTGTCCTCCGGTCCGGAAGGTGGCCGGCTCTCCCCGGCCCACACAGGGTGCTGCCTCAGCCCCTCTGTGCTTCTGCCTGTTCCAGAGGCTGTCAGGTTCTCTGGCGCACCCTCTCACCTGTTCAGACTAATTTCCTAAGTTCGGCGGGTCCCGGACCAAGATGGCGACCGCTGCTGCTGTGGCTTAGGCCGCCTCCCCAGCCGGGTGGGCACCTGTCCTCTGGTCCGGAAGGTGGCCGGCTGTCCCCGGCCCACGCAGGGTGCTGCCTCAGTGCCTCTTCGCCTCTGTGCTTCCGCCTGTTCCAGAAGCTGTCAGGTTCTCTGGCGCACCCTCTCACCTGTTCAGACTAATTTCCTAAGTTCGGCGGGTCCCGGACCAAGATGGCGACCGCTGCTGCTGGCACCACCAACACTTATGTGTTTGAAATTCCATCTGAGTGAATTCTGAAAGAGATTTTTTCTTTTCCCTTCAAAGTGCCCCATTCAAAGTCCAAATGGTAGTTTGTCTCAGGAGTCTGGGGAGGAAGCCAGCTCCCAAGTGGTGGCAGCATATGCATGGCCTCATTAGCATCCTTAGCAAAAGCTTGGCCGAGCTGCAAAATGGAGAGTCTTGAGGCTAACCCTGCAGCCGCCATGTTGGAAGCCGAATGGTAGAGGGAGGCGGCTAAACAGTTTTGCTCAGGGTTGCTTCCTTTGAGGGTGGGGATAACAACTTCCTATCACTGATCTTTCAGAACGATTTTGTTTCTTGAGTTGTTCTCAATGCCCGCCTCACCCCACCCTCCACAGTTAGCTCAGGACAAAGGTGAGGGCACACCTCTTTGGGTTATTCTTGTAAGACAATCTAATTACCCAGATTAGATAGAACGTAATAGCTGGGCTTAGAGACTCATGGGCATTGTGTGTTTGTGGCTCCGGATCTACCATTCTGTTCTGAGATCATTTCTCTTTCCTAATTTAGTGATAGACTCAGCGAGTAATTTTTAATTAGTTGTAGGTATTCCTTGTGACTTCAGTGACATTTCATAGAGTGTCGCTGAAGGCTACACTGTACTACTCAGAATGGGGACTGGAACTTTTGGGACAAGCCTTGTATGATGGCTACTCTTGGTTGTCAACTTGACTACATCCGGAATTAACTAACAGCCAAGTGGCTGGGTTCACCTGTGGAGGATTTTTCTTAATTAAATCTTTTGAAGTGGGAAGAGCCACCTTTAATCTGGGCCACAGCTTCTGCTACCAGCCTATATAAAGGTCATGGAGAAAGGAAGCACGCTGTTTGCCTCCTTGCTCTTGCTTACACTGGCAAGTCTGTTCCTTCACTGGCATTAGAGTCTACTTCGGTGGGATTCTGGCATCTAGTGAAGAACAGTGGAGACATCCAACCTCATGGGCCTGCTGGTTTCTTGGACCTTCTGTTAGTAAACATCCATTGTTAGACTAGCTGGATTACAGCCTATAAGCAAGTCTATTAATTAAATATAATAAATAATAAATATGTGATCTATGATGTATGATATATGATATTATATATTTGTTCTATCTGTGTTGTTCCTCTAGAAAACCCCGACTAATACACCTTCTAAATTAAATTTGCTGTGACGCTTTTTGGCTAATTTGTAGATGTGGTTATTTTGCTGGGAATATGCTTCACCCATCAAAGACTTAAATTCATTGATTTGGGGCTGGGGTGTGAGGGCTTGCATTTCTCTCTGTTGTGTTTTTGAGACAAGGTCTCAGGTAGCCCAGGATGTCCTTGCATTTCCTGCGTAGCTGAGGATACGCTTAAAGTTTGGCTCTAGCTGCCTTCATCTCCCAAGTATTTCTTGATGGCGCATTTCTAAGATGCTCCACGAATGAGCAATGCTGCTGGTTAGCCATCCGCACTTTAGTGACAATTCCCAAAGTCGTGACTCTCAAAGTGTGCTGTTCAGGGTAGCAGCAATGGAAACTTAGCATAAATGCAAATTCTTGGGGCCCATCCCGGACTTGTAGAGTTGGAAACTATGGGGTGGAGCCCTGTGGCTGGGTTTTAACAAGCTCTGGGTGGTTCTGGTGCCAGGCTTAAGTTTGAGAATCGTTGTTTCAGAACAGGAATGGTGGTGTGTCTTTTACTGTATTGTGCTTATCCCTGCATTGAAAATCTCCCACTGCTGAAAGGACTCCCTTGGGTCTTGATTCAAACTTTTTTGATTAATTACTCCAGTTCTTTCAGGATTTCTTGAAATTTATCTCTCAAAGGTTTTAATCATAGTCCTGGAGGCCCAGAAGGAGTCTTCTGATAGGTTCTGATTTCCTTTCTCCATGCTTCGTGGCTTCGTGCTCCCCTGTGAACGTTGTCTATCCAGAGACTTCAAAATGCGTGGAGAAAAGCATCCAGGTGAGAGTTAAAAGGAAGAAATAGCTTGAACCTATTTGTTATTACATTTTACAACACTTCTCACCCCGTGTCAGAGGTCGGGGCCGCCCTACATGCTTCAATTTCAAGTTGAAAGGTATTTTCACAATATATTATCACTTCCACTCTTCTGTGAGTTTTTTCCTTCTTCTTTTATTTAAAGGACAGGGTAATGGGAAATAACAACTCAACTCTACAAGAGCTTTTAAATGGTCTTATTGGATGTGAAATGAAATAGAGATCAAGGGACATGGTTCTTGGGGCAACTGATGCATAGGACCCAACAACGGCTCTGGGCTACAACAGAAGCATGGGGGAGCTGAATGGGCAGAGGTTTCCAGAGCTTTCTAGGAAGGCAAGTTTCACAGTATGAAAGAATCCTAGTTGCATTGGTCTTTGCAAGCTGGGTTGTATGCACTCTATACATTGCGAGGTTGTAAAGGGTGATTATGTGAGTGAGTTAGAGTAGGCAGTTCCAGCTCCCAAATCCATGGACCTCATGTGCTGAGATGTTTTCTGGTAGGAGCTACACTCTCTTGCATCAGAGGTCCCAAGTTGATTTTTCCCCTTGAGTAACTGTGGGGACATATTTTCTCTAGTTTTGTTTTTGTTTCTTGACATTGATGGGAGAGGTCACCCTACTCCTTAGTTCTGACAGTGTTTGTTTGTTTGTTTGTTTTTAAACAGTCATTTGGCTATGAGTAGAAGCTGGAGGGTCCTGGGATGGAGCCTTGGGTCTGATGCTGGACTATCCAGACTCCCTGCCCTGGCTGGAAAGCCCAGCTTTCCTGTCTCACATACACATGTCAGTGGTCCTTGCAAATGCACACTGAAAACCTTGAAGAGTTTCCATTTATTTATTTTCTAGTAGAGAGCTTTCAAGTTGAGCAAAATGAAATATCTCCAGATAATTGTGAGAAAAGGCCTCCACAAATGCATAGCTCTTAACAATTACCAAGGAACGCACAGTGGGAAATACCACGGTCAAATACTCACGCCAAAGGACTTAAGCTGTATAAATTTGGACTGACTGAACAACCCGCTGATTTTGACCTAAATAAATGATTCAAGACATATGGTAACACGCTCTATCCAAGAAATTAGGCCACAGCCATCCATGGCTCATCTACATCCCCTCCTCCACCCGGCAAACTCCTAACACTGGATGTTTTCCACAGCCCCATGTGAGGTTCAGGAAAAGGCAGTTACCAGGTGCTTTCACCCAAGGACAGCCATGTGCAGGTTCACTGCTGGGGATTCAAGTCCATGCCCTTCCATTCTCAAACCTGAAGAAACACTTGTAACACAATAGGAATATTTGGGGAGTCTTAGAAACTTCAGAGTCAGTTTTCAGGGGTTTGGGGTTGACCTTCGTCATTGGAACGTCTCCAGACCCCTGCTTTCCTTTCAGAGATTAATCAGTCTTATCTGCCCCATCTCCTTTTGAACTTTTTCACAGCTCATTAGGTAAATCAAGTAAAAGATAGGCGAAGAAAATCGCGTGGGGGAAAAAAGGGGTAAAACGACAGTTTGTAAAATAGATTGATTCGAACATCTTGGATGTGGAATAGGTTTTGGTTGGAGGCAATTGAAACTTTTGGCTAGAAATGATATTTTGAGTATTGATGGTTTCATCAGTGTGTGACATATCACCAGTATCCTGGACAATGATTTAAGGTTACACACACACACACACACACACACACACACACACACGTATGCATGTATAAATTATATATATGCCAGAATATGCAGTACATATATTTAAAATTAATATATGATGTATGAATAAACATATAAATTTATGTATGTTCATATAATATATTCATATATATATATATATATATGTATATAAAGAATGCACATTTGGGTGTCATTTGGGTAGAAAAATCTATGGGCCCCAAATGATCAGGATGAGAAATGTCTGCATTGTTAGCTTTTGGATGAGCCAAGGGGACCATTTTTCTCCTACATCCCCTTCCTCAACCCTTAAAGAAACAAGGCAGTGAGCTCGTACCTGTCCTGCAGTGTCGTATAGTCCAAGCAAGTGCTGCTTGCCTCCCACCGTCACGGTAACTAGGGGAGAAGAGAAGAGAATTCATAAACACAGGCTTCAATTGGCAGAACGTCTCATGCCAGCGTCTCTCTGGGCAGGGAGGATGAGCATATGTCTCGCTGGTGTAGATTCTAAACCGAGTTGACAGCACGGTTTCCAAATGAAAGAGAACCTTGGGCTGCCATGGCGGCAGATGGTCTGAGCCACCTTCAAATCTCTCAATGGAGATGGATAGTTTTGGTGTTTCCCGAGTACTCTGTAGACTGGTAGGTGACCTTTACTAGGCTCTGCCACATGAAGCTCCGGAAGGAAAGGATGCTAGGTCCCTTTCTGGCTTGGTTATCACTATCTTTGCTTTGGGCTACCTCTCAGGATACAGAATTAGGTAACAAACCATTAGAAATCTCGGTGTTCTTGGGCCTGAGGAGATGGCTCTGTTGGTAAAGTGCCTACTGTGCAAACATAAAGACTTGACTTTGGGTCCCCAGTACCCATGTACCTACACCACACACACACACACACACACACACACACACACACAGAAAGAGAGAGAGAGAGAGAGAGAAAACTGTTTGTTTTTTTTTATCTGACTCTGAGATACTAATAAGACCCAGGTGGTGTCTGGGCATGCGGTTTTAGGTATGTGGTTTCACACACCTACAGGGTTAGATTTACCCAGCAGGCTTGATGCCATGCCAAGCAATCGTATCCGAAGTGAGGAGTAATGTGGGCACACCAGCCGCTCGGCACACGTCTGGGAATGACATCAGGTCTCAAGTTGCTGCTCAACGGAGAGGGAGCAGATTGCATGCAGGAGGTATATGGTTCTCTTGGTGAGTGGGAAGAGCAAGGTTAAGCTTCCAGAAATCCCAAAATTTCTTCTGGGAAATAGGGAATCAAATACGCATGAACACCCGCTTCCCCCGGTTGATTAGAAAACATACAACGACAAAGTAAAAGTGGGTTTGGTCCCCTCTGCCGTCAGCTGTGCGGGACAGGAAGGGTGACAGGACCGGGGCCTTTGAGAACTGGATGTCTGATGTGTCAGAAACATTCCCTAGCTGGCGGTGTGGGTTGCTGACTTGGCGCTGGTTTTTTACTTTGGTTTATTTTCAGGTTGATGGGCGTCATATATGTAAAAAACGTTTCCTAATGCCGTTCTTTGGAAAGCACTTGTTTTAACGGCACAACCTCCGAAGACAGTGGGGGCTATTTTTCTAACCCACTCAGATCCACATGTGTTCGGTTTGATAAAATGACTGCAGTCAGCTGCGCTCCTGAATGTGTGTTTTTAAACATCAAACTCAGCTCAGTGAACTCCTCACTGCAGTGATAACTGATGGGCAGGGGTGGGGCCTTTCAGAACTTTTACTTCTGTCTGTAAGTCAGGCTTTAGCAATGGGAATAGAGGTGCCCAGAGTTCTTCGTTCTGTTTATTTCCTTCTTTGTGCACATTGGCAGAAGAGAATCCAGGCTGCTGTTCTTGAAATCAGCCTAAATGGGTTCTTTTTTTTTAATTAGGTATTTTCTTCATTTACATTTCCAATGCTACCCCAAAAGTCCCCCAAACCCTCCCCCCACTCCCACTTCTTGGCCCTGGCGTTCCCCTGTACTGAGGCATATAAAGTTTGCAAGACCAATGGGCCTCTCTTTCCACTGATGGCCTACTAAGTCATCTTTTGATACATATGCAGCTAGAAACACGAGCTCCGAGGTACTGGTTAGTTCCTATTGTTGTTCCACCTATAGGGTTGCAAACCCCTTTAGCACCTTGGGTACTTTCTCTAGCTCCTCCATTGGGGACCCTGTGATCCATCCAATCTGTGAGCATCCACTTCTGTGTTTGCTAGGACCTGGCTTAGCCTCGAAAGAGACAGCTATATCAGGATCCTTTCAGCAAAATCTTGCTAGTGTGTGTAATGGTGTCAGCGTTTGGAGGCTGATTATGGGATGGATCCCTGGGTATGGCAGTCTCTAGATGGTCCATCCTTTCGTCTCAGCTCCAATCTTTGTCTCTGTAACTCCTTATATGGGTGTTTTGTTCCCAATTCTAAGAAGGAACAAAGTGTCCACACTTTCGTCTTCATTCTTCTTGAGTTTCATGTGTTTTGCAAATTGTATCTTGTATCTTGGGTGTTCTAAGTTTCTGGGCTAATATCCACTTATCAGTGAGTACATATCATGTAAGTTCTTTTGTGATTGGTTTACCACACTCAGGATGATACCCTCCAGGTCCATTCATTTGCCTAGGAATTTCATAAATTCATTCTTTTTAATAGCTGAGTAGTACTCCATTGTGTAAATTTATCACATTTTCTGTATCCATTCCTCTGGGTTCTTTCCAGCTTCTGGCTATTACAAATAAGGCTGCTATGAACATAGTTGAGCATGTGTCCTTCTTACCGGTTGGAACATCTTCTGAATATATGCCCAGGAGATGTATTGCGGGATCCTCCGGTAGTACGATGTCCAATTTTCTGAGGAACCGCCAGACTGATTTCCAGAGTGGTTGTACAAGCTTGCAATCCCACCAACAATGGAGGAGTGTTCCTCTTTCTCCACATCCTTGCCAGCATCTTCTGTCACCTGAATTTTTGATCTTAGCCATTCTGGCTGGTGTGAGATGGAATCTCAGGGTTGTTTTGATTTGCATTTCCCTGATGATTAAGGATGCTGAACATTTTTTCAGGTGCTTCTCAGCCATTCGGTATTCCTCAGGTGAGAATTCTTTGTTTAGCTCTGAGCCCCATTTTTTAATGGGGTTATTTGATTTTCTGAAGTCCACCTTCTTGAGTTCTTTATATATGTTGGATATTAGTCCCCTATCTGATTTAGGATAGGTAAAGATCCTTTCCCAATATGTTGGTGGCTTTTTTGTCTTATTGACAGTGTCTTTTGCCTTACAGAAGCTTTGCAATTTTATGAGGTCCCATTTGTCAATTCTCGATCTTACAGCACAAGCCATTGCTGTTCTATTCAGGAGTTTTTCCCCTGTGCCCATATCTTCGAGGCTTTTCCCCACTTTCTCCTCTATAAGTTTCACTGTCTCTGGTTTTATGTGAGGTTCTTTGATCCACTTAGATTTGACCTTAGTACAAGGAGATAGAAATGGATCAATTCGCATTCTTCTACATGATAACCACCAGTTGTGCCAGCACCATTTGTTGAAAATGCTGTCTTTTTTCCACTGGATGGTTTTAGTTCCCTTGTCAAAGATCAAGTGAGCATAGGTGTGTGGGTTCATTTCTGGGTCTTCATTTCTATTCCATTGGTCTACTTGTCTGTCACTATACCAGTACCATGCAGTTTTTATCACTATTGCTCTGTAGTACAGCTTTAGGTCAGGCATAGTGATTCCATCAGAGGGTCTTTTATCCTTGAGGAGAGTTTTTGCTATCCTAGGTTTTTTGTTATTCCAGATAAATTTGCAGATTGCCCTTTCTAATTCGTTGAAGAATTGAGTTGGAATTTTGATGGGGATTGCATTGAATCTGTAGATTGCTTTAGGCAAGATAGCCATTTTTACTATATTGATCCTGCCCATCCATGAGCATAGGAGATATTTCCATCTTCTGAGATTCTCTTTAATTTCTTTTTTTCAGAGACTTGAAGTTTTTAATCAGACAGATCTTTCACTTCCTTAGTTAGAATCACGCCAAGGTATTTTATATTATTTGTGACTATTGAGAAGGGTCTTCTTTCCCTAATTTCTTTCTCAGCCTGTTTATCCTTTGTGTAGAGAAAGGCCATTGACTTGTTTGAGTTAATTTTATATCGAGCTACTTCACTGAAGCTGTTTATCAGGTTTAGGAGTTCTCTGGTGGAATTTTTAGGGTCACTTATATATACTATCATATCATCTGCAAAAAGTGATGTTTTGACTTTTTCCTTTCCAATTTGTATCCCCTTGATCTCCTTTTGTTGTAGAATTGCTCTGGCTAGGACTTCAAGTACAATGTTTAATAGGTAGGGAGAAAATGACAGCCTTGTCTAGTCCCTGACTTTAGTGGGATTGCTTCCAGCTTCTCACCATTTACTTTGATGTTGGCTACTGGTTTGCTGTAGATTGCTTTTATCATGTTTAGTTACGGGCCTTGAATTCCTGATCTTTCCAAGACTTTTATCATGAATGGGTGTTGTATTTTTTCAAATGCTTTCTCTGAACCTAAGGAGATGATCATGTGGTTTTTGTCTTTGAGTTTGTTTATATAATTGATTACGTTGATGGATTTCTATATATTAAACCATCCCTGCATCCCTGGAATGAAATCTACTTGGTCAGGATGGATGATTGTTTTGATGTGTTCTTGGATTCGGTTAGCGAGAATTTTATTGAGTATTTTTGCATCGATATTCATAAGGGAAATTGGTCTGAAGTTCTCTATCTTTGTTGGGTCTTTCTGTGGTTTAGGTATCAGAGTAATTGTGGCTTCATAGGATGAATTGGGTAGGGTACCTTCTGCTTCTATTTTGTGGAATAGTTTGTGCAGAACTGGAATTAGATCTTCTTTGAAGGTCTGATAGAACTCTGCACTAAACCCATCTGGTCCTGGGCTTTTTTTGGTTGGGAAACTATTAATGACTGCTTCTATTTCTTTAGGGGATATAGGACTGTTTAGATCATTAACCTGGTCCTGATTTAACTTTGGTACCTGGTATCTGTCTAGAAATTTGTCCATTTCATCCAGGTTTTCCAGTTTTGTTGAGTATAGCCTTTTGTAGAAGGATCTGATGGTGTTTTGGATTTCTTCAGGATCTATTGTTTTGTCTTCCTTTTCATTTCTGATTTTGTTAATTAGGATGCTTTCCCTGTGCCCTCTAGTGAGTCTGGCTAAGGGTTTATCTATCTTGTTGATTTTCTCAAAGAACCAGCTCCTCGTTTGGTTGATTCTTTGAATAGTCCTTCTTGTTTCCACTTGGTTGATTTCACCCCTGAGTTTGATTATTTCCTGCCGTCTACTCCTCTTGGGTGAATTTGCTTCCTTTTTTCTAGAGCTTTTAGGTGTGTTGTCAAGCTGCTAGTGTGTGCTCTCTCTAGCTTCTTTTTGAGGCACTCAGAGCTATGACTTTCCCTCTTAGAAATGCTTTCATTGTGTCCCATAAGTTTGAGTATGTTGTGGCTTCATTTTCATTAAATCTAAAAAGTCTTTAATTTCTTTCTTTATTCCTTCCTTGACCAAGGTATCATTGAGAAGAGCGTTGTTCAGTTTCCACGTGAATGTTGGCTTTCTACTATTTATGTTGTTATTGAAGATCAGCCTTAGTCCATGGTGATCTGATAGGATGCATGGGACAATTTCAATATTTTTGTTTCTGTTGAGGCCTGTTCTGTGACCAATTATATGGTCAATTTTGGAGAAGGTACCATGAGATGCTGAGAAGAAGGTATATCCTTTTGTTTTAGGATAAAATTTTCTGTAGATATCTGATAAATCCATTTGTTTCATAACTTCTGTTAGTTTCACTGTGGAAATGGGTTCTTTAAAGACCAGTTGCTTACCTAGTCATGGATCAAGAATGAATGGAAGAACTCCAGTTATTACAACATGGAATTTCCTGCCTCCAGTGAGCTGGGTTCATGGAGGTCAGGGCTGCTGTTCATGAGATCCTGCACACTGTTCTGTGACCCACAGGCCCAGGACCAAGAGCAGGCAAGCCTTAGAAGCCGAACCATCCCAGAGGCCATACTGAATACTGCAAATATTCCTAAGCAGTGGCTGTGACCTTTGTCACTAGAGTCCTGCTAGCCCAGCTCACACCCCCCTTTTCTTAGAGAACAGTTATTCCCCTCAGTTCCTTTTCCTTTGGCCCCCTCCTTTTCTCCTTGGCAGCTGGGACTCTAGGGAGTTCCACCAGGCCTGAGATAAGTGTGAGCAAGGTCCATTAAGCCGGCATTGGAGAGTCTGCATCCTGCCCCCCTTTCCTGGGCTGAGCTCAATATTGGAAAGAGAGAGAACAGATGCAGAACAAGTAAAAAATGTAGCCACGAGCAGTGTAGTATGCACAGGGTAGTGCAGAAGGCTGGGAGCATGGCTGAGCATGTGTGCATTTATACACTATGCCAGCATTTGGTCAGAGAAGGCTTTCTGGTGGAGATGTCTAAACCGAGTCTGTATGGTTGACCCTGTGTTTCCCAGGCTGTTGTGGATCTCCTATCAGCGTTTATTCTGAAAGCTTCATCAGGCTCCTAAAGTCCTTTGGCTAAGAAAATGGAAAGAAAAAAATGACGAGAATTTCCCTGAGTTAAGGTGGAATGGTGGTGGTGGTAGTGGTGGTGGCGGTGGCAGCAGCGGCAGCGGTGGCGGCTGTGGCAGCGGCGGTGGTGGGGAGAAGACAGTTGGGCAGTGGGGAGGAGACAGTTGTTGGTGTGGAAACGTGGTGGATTTTCAGTGTTGCTCTGTGAGCGCTGGAGGGATGCTAAAATCAGGGCTTAGGGCTTGTGTCCTTATCTTGGAGAGCCTCTTTATCTCCCTTTCCTGTTTCTGCTGGAGGACATCAGGGATGTCAGAGATAGAAGTCAATATCAGTTGTACAAGACAAGGCTTTGTGAGTCCTGGACCAGCAGTGGATGCCTTACTGCTTGCCAACCTGTGTCCCATGAGGCTCCGCAGCTTGGCAAGGAATTAGTCAACAACTCCACGGAAGGAAAGTACTGCCACCAAGTGTTAGCCATCCATGAAATGAGGTCACAGCAGGGTTGTTCGCCCCAGACCGCTCTGCCTTTGATTCCTTTCCATTGCTTTCCATCATTAGAGCAACCTTGGGGATACCATCAAGTATCCCTAAATCCTGTGTTTGTTTTCTACTAAAAACCGGTCCAGGTGATAGAAGGAGAGAACTGGCTACCACAGATTATCTTCTGACCTCCGGGAGTGTGCTGTGGCATGCCCCTCCCCTCCCCTAAATCAATGTAGCAAGAGTGTGGAATCATAGAGCGTTTGTGAGGAGGATGTGGAAGGAGATAATATCCAACTTATTTCACAGTAGATGCTGAAGAAATGTACCCAATAAGTGCCCTTTCTGAGGCCAGCCTGTCTTCCTTCCTGATTACCTTGTGCATATGAACTGTCACACGGTGGGATCTACACTGTGGGCCACTAGTTACTTTTTTACCCTAAATGATAGCTGTTCAAATCTGTTTTGTGTTCCCACTGAGGACAGAGGATAGAGGACAGAGGACAGAGGCCCATGCCCGGCACATATTCTGCCATAGGGAGTGAGTGGCTGTTGAATACTCAGAACAGGAACTCAGCACAGGGTCCACTCGTGGAGAAGAAGAGGGTCCTGGAGGGTCAAAGCTAGAGCTTCCCTGGCTGAACCCTGACTACAAATCTGCCGGGAAGGCCACACCCAGGCTATCTTCCCAGATCGCTTTCCAATTCTGGGAGCTTTTAGAGTTGGTTTCTGAACTTTAGTGACCTGTTAATAGCTTTGATGCTTCTCTCAAGAAAGTGTGAAAACATGCCCATGACCCGTTAAGTAGGTAAAATGAAGACTTTCCTCAAATCCATTAATCGCTGCTTCCTTCTGTTGGTTCTGGGGTGAATTGGAGTGGTTGATTTCTTGAGGCGTGTAAGCCAGGATACAAGTTTGCTCTCTTGAGGATCATTAACTTTTACCCAGAGAGAAAATAGCTGAAGCAGGACTCAGGCCTCATTCCCACAGCGTTTTAACATTTCGAAGCTATCTCATTTGCAACAGCAGAAGCGCTCTGACCATCAGTCCAGCCTCCAGGGGACTGGAGAATTGGGTTCAAAGCCTTTTCCTTGTTGGGTGGTAGCTGTCTCAGAGACTCAAAGTAAGCTTCTGAAGTCAAGTGTGATGAAGCCAGGTGAGTCCCATAGATAGATCCCAGATAAAGCAAGGTGAGCCCATTGAGCCAAACATTGAAAACGTCATGTTCCTTAGAGGGAAACCCCGTGCCTGTCAGTTCCCGGTGTGTGACCAGGTATCCATGTCACTCTTGTCTAGTGTACTCTCTCAGTGGTAGGCTAAAGCCCGACTGTGTGGTGTGGCGGATAGCACCACAGGAATGTTAGTTTGAAGGAAGAAGCCCTAACTTTTAGACCTTACCAAGGAACAGAGTATTAAGAGAGTTACACACGTGGCTCTCTGCTCATAGGTTTATGAACTGATGAACGAGCAAGCGGGCAAGATGGCGACTGTATCTAAAGAGCACTTTGAGGAGCTTGGCACTGGGCAGGCTGAGGCAGGAGGATCAAGAGTTCAAAGCTAACCTGTCCTACACAGCAAGACCTTACCTCAAAAACAAAACAAAAACACCTCTGTCCCTGCCAAAGGCTGCTTGAGCAAATTCGACGCCTACCCTAAGCCTTCTAAGTGTGTGTGTGTGTCCATTTTATTAAGGGGCAAATTCAGAGGCATCAAACATATCTGTTAGAGAGCAGTTAGTATGAATCTAGACAAAAGTACCGCTTTCCTAAATATAAGTGGTGGCAGATTCCTTCCTTGGGATCTCATCTTTCCAATGTCTGTCTGGACCCCTTCCCGCAGCCAGCCTAGTGCTGCTATTTGCACCAGCTCGCCCGAGCTGCTAAGTTCCCTCCTTGTCAGGGTCTCTCTTGTTTCTGGAACATCAGGCTGTATGTTTGTGTGAAACAGAGGGTACTTTAAAAGGTGCTTAAGCCCGAGGGGGAAAACCCAACAGGCTTCCCGAGAACTCCCTGGGATTCCAAGTAGAGAGCTGGGTTTCCTTTTCTTGCCCCTCCCCTTCTCTCCAGTTTTCATTTCCTTCTCCCCCATATCCTTTGAGACAATGTAGTATAGTCCAGGCTGCCCTTTAACTCACTCAGTAGACGTGTGTGTGTGTGTGTGTGTGTGTGTGTGTGTGTGTGTGTGTGTATCTCTATCTCTCTATCTCTATCTTCTCTCTATATATACCAAGACAACTAGAATCCCATTCAAACAAGGCAGGGTACCACTGTCATGCACTGTCTGGCCCTGGCTGTGTTTCTCTTTGCCCTTAATGACGTCTGCTGTGATCAGAGATGTGTCATACACTTGAGTCCATTTTCTAATTTCCCTGCAGTTTGAACACGGAGAACTAATTGGAGCCCTGGGCTCCCTGGGAAACAACCCTGGGACCTCGAGAAAGCCATAGCTTTCCTAAGCCTCCATTTTTTTTTTCTTATTGGCAAGTTGAAGAACAAAAACTATCAGGAAAGAGAACATTTTGATGATTCCAAGAGTGTGGCGTGGTGTCGCTGAGCCAGCACCTTCTTAACGAGCAATAGTCTGGGAACGGGGTTTCCTGGAAAGATGTCGGTATGATTCTGGGTGTGGGATGGATGCTCAGGAAAAATATTTGCATGGTCAGGATTTATTTGAGGAAGAAGAATGGGGGGGAGGGGGAGGCCTGGGGTGGGCTGGAGGAGGCGTGGGAAGAGCTCTGGACTCAGAGCTGACTTAGACTCGAGTGAGGCCAAGCCAAAGAAAGCTCCAGACAGCCGCACCCCGGCTCCTCAGCCTTGCTAGGCCTCGCCCTTCCTTCTTCAGGATTCTTGGATTCCATCTCTTTCCATTCTATTCCCTAAATATCTGTATGCTGAGTCGTTTTCGCCATCCTTATAGCTGTCCCCATGCAGGCAGGCAGGCTCCGTCCTGTCACTTGGAAAAATCTCCTAATCTTCTCGGTCTTCAGGTCCCACGCCCTGTGTTTCATCCTCAGCCCCCAAGAGAAGGTGCAGAGGGAAAGCCAAGTAAGAGCAGACCTGATCCTGGTCACCGGTCTCTGGCTCACCTTCCTAATTCTCTCTTATTTCTTTCTGGGCCACAGCTGATCAAAAGCTTTTGTAATCATACTCATGGTGCTTTTGCTGGCGCTCTTTCTCTGAGATGCTGGAAAGAAGAATCTGGAATACTTGTTCCACACTTAGCCTGGAAAAATCTGCTTCCCTAACCCCTTCCTGTCCTGCAGGAACCTAAACCATTTCCATGTTTACTTTCTTTTTGAGTTTCTGTTTTTTATGTTTTAAATCTGTTTTTTTTTTCTATGTGTGTGTATTCATATCTGTGCAGGTGCACATGTGTGTATGCACATATGTACGGAGGACAGAGGAAATCTCAACTGCTGTTTCTTTCTTTTTTTTGTTTTTTGTTTTTTGTTTTTGTTTTTTTTTTTTCAAGACAGAGTTTCTCTGTGTCGCTCTGGCTGTCCTGGAACTTACTCTGTAGACCAGGCTGGCCTTGAACTCAGAAATCTGCCTGCCTCTGCCTCCCAAATGCTGGGATTAAAGGCATGCACCACCACTTAAAAGAGCTGTTTATCTGTTTTTCGTTTTTTTGTTTTTGTTTTTTCCAAAAGAGGGGTCTCTCACTGGCTAGGATATCACTCTGTGGGTTAGGCAGATTGACCAATGAGCTCTCGGAATCTGCTTGTCTCTGCCTCGTCAGAGTTACGATTATAAGCATGCACCAACACGGCCAGCATTTTAATGTAAGTTCTGGGTATCTAACTTAGGTCTTTGTGCTTATTGATGGGGCCATCTCCTCAGCCATGGCCGGATACTATTTATTCTCATGTCTGGATGCTAGCAAATCTCAGCTATGCTGCTACATAGATAGTGTCTGGGTGGCTGAAGTGTATATTAAACGCCAACCAAACTGACGCTTTTCTCTGAGGCATCTTTGATATTTTCCAAAAGGTCACTGTGAACTTTACTGGACATTGAATGGCAGGATGGGGTCACTGGTCCGATGTCCCTCACTGCAGCTGGTCCACCTGTTGTGAGGGAGGCCATGGAAACATGGCCTCTCTGGTTGGCGTCTGAGCTCATGGTGGTCCTCTAGTTTGATAGTCAACAGTGGCAGATACATCTCTGTCAGTAGGACAGGACCATTGACCATGTGTCCTGAGGTTCCCATATAGCCAGATAAGCCTGACATTAGCCACAAAATACAGAGGAATTATCACCTTGATTTTAGAAAGAAGTGACCAGTTTATAAGAAAAATCTGTATATGGGAGCTGTGGCCCACAATAAGGTCCCCTGTACAGAGAGACTCTTTAGAAATACACTCTTACCCCTTTTAACAGAGCCATACATTGCACATGAAGAAAACCATAAAGAAAGGACTGACATATCTGATTTAAAAATGAAAAGTACACGTTCTATAAAATGCTCATAATATAAGAAAGCCAGGTCTTCTCTTTTGCATATGAGCACACTTTCTTTTTAACAACTTGATTAACTTGCATGTGTCCATGCTTGTATGTGTGCACGTGAATGCTGGGACTTGAGGCAGTCAGAACTGGCCATCAGATCTCTTGGAGCTGGTGTTCCTGATGTGGGTGCTGAGATTTGAACTCTGGACCTCATGATTGAGCAACAAGCTCTCCTCCAGCCCCAAGCATACTAACGCATATTTATTCTTTTCTGTGTATGAGTGTTTTACCTGTATGTATGTATGTGTATTATATGTGTTTGTGTGTGTGTGTGTGTGTGTGTGTATTTGCCCATGGAGGCCAGAAGAGGGCATAGAATCCCCTGAAATTGGAATTATAGATGGTTGTGAGTCGCCTTGTTGGTGCTTGGAACTGAACCCAGGTCGTCTGCAAGATCAGAAAGTGCCTTTAAGTGCTGAGCTATCTTACCAGCTCCTAAACCATACTTCCTAATCAATAACAATTACTTCTAAAGGAAATTTAAAAAATATTGATATTTGACCAAAATACAAAGGAATAATGAATATTCAAGTCAAAAATTCAAATTAAACTGATACAGTCTTTGGCCTGTAAATAGCAATGATAAATCAAAAGGTACCAGTCAGGCTGAATGGAACATGTCTGCAAGTCCAGCTACTCAGTAGGCTGAGGCAGAAGACTCATAAGTTTGAGGCCAGCCTGGCCAAAAGAGTTTAGTGGCAGAGTGCTTTTATAGGCCTGGCATATTGCGGCCCTGGGTTACCATACCCAGTAACACGCACAGACACATAGACACACAGACACAGAGACATAGACACATGGGGGTATTGAGGGAGAGTGCTAGTACTTACAAATGCTTACATTAATTTATGTGGGTGCTCACCCACTGTTGGAGAAGATGTAAATTTGCTCAAGATTTTTTGGAAAGTTGTTTGGCGATAGATGAAATGTCTGAGGATGAAATCTGATTTTCCCCTGTCTGCCTCAGCACTCCTTTCAGGAATGTGTTTCAGGAACGATCATACACATGCACACTAATGTATACATAAGAATATTCATCAGTTTATAACAGCTAGTGGCCTAAACCGTCACCTATCAAGGACAGGTTCTCATCAGTTACAGAGCACCGTCACAAAGGAACCTGGTAGGAGCAAGGAGGAGTGTGGCAAGAGACTAAAGACATCATACTTAGAGAAACAGGAGAAGATTCCACAGCGCATACATGAGAGATGCACGCGGCACTCTTATTCTTTCATGCGTGTTATTGCAGGCATGTGAAACCATCTTTAAAACAGCCGAGCGCTCTGAAATAGTGGCGGACGTTCTGCCGTTGTCATGGCTGCCTACAGACCGGCTTGCGTATCATCTAAGTCACCTCTTATTAAGCTGTTTCGTGTCTTCCGTGTTCGCTCTCTGAAGCTTTCCTGTCAGGCTCATCCAGAGTTATTTTATGCTCTAGATAGAGCCTGCATTTTTATGAGGACGGAGTGTAATGACTGGCTTGCCTCGAGTGGGTGCGTGCGGGGCTGCCGAGCCAGCCACCTCTCCCGGAGGAGCAGAACAAGCCCTGGATTCTCTACCTGCATTGGCTTTTTGAAGGCACCAAGGACACGTAGTGTACTTGTGAGTGCTGGCATCTCCCGGAGCGTGCTACTTGCCCACTGAAGTGCACGCGCTGTAGAGACAGCAGCAGGAAACTGAGAGCAGCTCTTTATTGCCATCCAGGCACAGTGGGAAAACCAGATGAGAAAATACACATTATATCTCTCCTCTTTACCTTCTTCTCTGCAGCATTGTGAGACAATTTGGAGAACACGAAGCCATTCTTTCTTTTGTGCTTGTTACCCTTAGGTTATATGTATTCATCCGTCTCTTTGTTACTCAGTTGAGGATTTATGTATTTGTGAGCTTTTTCTTTGTTCCATTTATCTTTATTTAATATCCATAACTGAATAGGCCTTCTTTTCAGATAACAAATAAGGAGTTCTTTCCAGGTAAAAATTGGGGACCTTATGATATACTTCTTTATATATGACAAGAAATATGAATATTAAGCAAGCATATTCTTTAGTGCTGCTACACTCTGTATTCACTGTGAAATGAGGCATATTAGAGACACCAAAGAAATGAAAGAAAATACAAATATTTACTGATTAATATTTGATGGGTCATTACAATAGGAAATATGTATGTATATATTTATAAATCTAGACACTTATTTGACAATTAGAGCTGAAACAGCTTTCTATAACAAATACGCGAGAGATCATTATTCCTTGTTATATTCTTGTATATTTTCTATATATATCTACATTACATTGATATATAATATATATATTTATACATATATTATATTCTTAGCATTTGTATGAGGTAAACACTTACTACATTTATGTTCTTGTTCGGTTTTTTTTCCTAATTGTTTTTCCCCAAATCATCTGAAGTTAAACATGCAGTTCTATCTAAAGATGTTTCTCAGCAACACAGGATGCCCGGCTAGCCAGTTACATAAGGTCAGGAAAGAGTGAGAGATGCCAAAGAGCTGAGAGTACAAGGATACTTTCTCTCTCAGCAGGAGGGAGAGAGGAAAGATGGTAAGTGCCTTAATTTTGTAGCTCTTCTTCCATCCCTGACATATGCATAATACAAGTCTGCACCCCTGCCTCCAAGCCTCCAGGTCATTGTCTTAACCATGTTTCACGTTTAGAGCCCATGAATCTTAAAGCTTCTGGGTAGTACCCTTCCTATTGGTCTGCAGATCACCTGCTCTGTATTCCTCTTCTGCTCATCAATGTGGCTCCTTGGAGACCCTCAGGTGATTGACAGGTGATACATATGAGAAGGAGCTGTGTATTCCATGGAGACGAAGCAGAAGGGAGACTGGATCTGGGCTACTAGTTCATACATGCCCCTTTCTGGTCTTCAGATGTCAGGGAGGTTGGGACAAAATCCTATTACCAAGCCTGAGGAGAGCTGTAGGGCTCTGTGATGGGAGAAACTCCCCAGAGGTTTCTCATGTCCTCAGTAATGATTTGAGATGCGAAGGGACTCTGGCCATAAAAGGATGAAGATGAAACTGTAAACGAGTCTTCTTGTAGCTTGGAATGTCTCTGTCCCTTGGGCCATAGCTGGGATATGGCTCTTAAAATCTGAGAGCACCAGAAGGGGAGGCAATGGTAGGCATTGGAAGGATGGGAACAGCGGCTTTCTTGCTTGTTTACTTCAGTAGATTGTACCAACAGCTTGGATGATCGTAAATACCCAGGGTGGTATTTCTATGTGGGGACTTATGCTTGTCTTTGAGGTTTTGTAACTCACTTAGAAATGTACTTCTAGGTCCATGGAAACCCTTATTGTGTGTGGCTATGGGCTCACTGGTCCTCTGTGATAGCCTATGGGCGAGTGCCCCTCAGTCTGTTTTCTCCTCTCTGGTCCTGTTAATTGGTATCATCTCTTTGTATTTTTCCCTCTTCAGAGTCTATCCTGTTTCCCTATTCCCCTTACACAGAGGTGTTATAGCAATGATTAATAGCTGGCTGGACTGTGTATTCCTTGCAGGCAAAGATAAACCTCGAGGGTTTGGCTAGCGATGCGATTTTAAGTAGTGGGTATATATTGGATGAATGGGTAGATTAAATGTCCCTGCAGCCTCCAGAAGAGCATCTGTTTCAAGGGGGGAACCACAGCCAATGGGTGGAACTCGGTTAGGAATCTTAGGAGCTTCTGGTAGGTGGGAGGGAGTGTATCAAGCCCTGCAACTTTCCCAGCATGTAGGGAATCACAAGAAAAGGTGCCTGTGATACTTTCTGGCATGCATGCCAGGAAACACAGTTGTTGAATTGAAACTGATCAATTCTAGAAAACAAGGAAGGCCATTGAGCATTGGGTTGGGCATACTCCAAGACAGATAGTGATGGAGCGTTTGGTTAGCTCCCAGTGCTGGCAGCAGGGACTGCTCTGATCCAGCTTTGCAGGACATAAGGCAGCTATTGAAGTTATCAATCCTAGGGCCGAGGGTGCAGCCCAAGCCCTTAATCCCAGTGTCTGCAAGGGGGCTGGAACCACCTGCAACCCAACTACCATGGGTGGGAGCATCGTAGGAAATGGGTGGGAGCACCATGGGAGATGGGTGTGTGCACCATGGGAAATGGGTGGGTGCACAATGGGAGAAGGATTCGAGAGCTATAGTGACACTGCTCCCAAATCCGACTCCAGCCAAATGGCAGAGAGACAGACAGCAGACTGCTGGCTCATTATGTCCCAGATCCTAAACAAACAAACAAAGTAAAGAACGCAAAGGACCCTTGCCTGTATCTTTTGAGACAAATCCAAATTGCATCAAAGCAGTTTTTTTTTTTTTAAAAGAAGCTATCATATTGGTTTGACACATCAGCTGTCAGCAACAGTTCTCTCTATTACTCTGCAGTGTGTGATTGGATGTCCCAGCTAATCATGAAGTATAGTATTTCCAGCTGCCTGTTTTCCCAGTGTGATCTCACGGGCATGGGGAGGGGAGTAGCCTTACAGTTCAGAGAGCGCTGACCCACCTAAAAATAGAAGTGGCCAGAGGAATGCAGAGGATACACAAAAGAACACAGCATGAGAAGTCTGAAGAAAGGGTTTAAAATATCCCAGCCCTCATGCTCTTGGGATATTCAGGGGTCTAGAGGTCTTTGGGCATCATTATTTTAACTTCCTTCAGATGAGAGGCTCATCCATTGGTACCTCTGTGTAGAGTACAGCCCGAAGCTGGGGACTGATGATGAATATGTGTCTGTAAGGTAAAACCATTGAGAGTCATACCTATGGGCTCTGAAGGCTATATTCACACGGAGACTAGCCAAAACATAGTGCTGATAGATTTTTATAAGAAAAGGAAAAACAAATAGATGATATGCTAAAGAATCTAGAGGTTAGACATTAATGCTAAGGCTAGAAACTGCCCATAAACTAAGCCAGATCTGTTCTTAGCCAGGCATGGAGAAGTTCCTAATTTCTATGTTACAAATTACCTCATTGGTATCACGTCTTTGTTCTAACTGCACCTTCACATCTTCTGGGGAACTGAAGAAGGTGATGGGGAAGATGGGGGAAAGGAAGGTGGAGGCAGGGAGGGCTGATGGAGCAACACAGAAGTGTGAATTCCAGGCAGGAGGAACAACAAAACCTTAACCACTGAGCCCTTGGTAAACAATTAAATGGGAGGAGTCAGTGATGACTTTATTCATTTATTTTGTATGGTTGACTCAGTGTTTGGAAATATTCCTGCTCTCCTCTGCCAGAGCATCTCTGCAGCCAGTGATGGGAGCTAGCCAAGTACTCCGTCACTGTCTGACTTGGAGGGTGACCAAGCCAATGCTCCACATCGGATAATTTTATATCACGTCTTTGGGTTGGGCTGTTTGAATCCATCAGGGATTTGAGTTCACGGAATGGATAGGACTGGAAAGTTCTTTGTATTGATTTCAACCACATCTCAAAATCATATCCCCTGGCCTATCCAAAAATGATTACTAACTTGGAAGTTAAGATAATGGTGCCCAAAGACCTTTAGACCCTAATTTCACTAAATGGACTTGGCAGGTGTGATTAAATTAAAGGCTTTGAGTTGGGGAGGTTATTCTGGGTTACCTGGTGGGCTCTAGATAATCAGAAGCCTCCTTCCAAGATGCTAAGATGGATGTAGGAGAGTCAGTGAACAAGGAGATACAAGATCAGAAGCAGAGGTTGTGATGCAGGGAAGGAAGCAAAGAGCCATGTGTGCAGAGGGTCTCTAGGAAAGGCCAGGTAGAGTTCCTCCTCTGGAGCCTACAGGGATATGCTATTTTCTGGCTCTTTGCTTTTAGTCTATTGAGGTACCATTTAGATTTCTGATCTTCAGAATGGAAAAATAATGATTTTGTGGCACTTTGTTCACAGCAACCATTGACCACCGATATAGTATCGTATTTGTATCCTAGATGCAGTGAGTTTGTGTCATTTAATTAGCAGTGTTTGGATGCAGGAGCGGGGAAGTCATCATTTTTTCTTGACTTATGCATCCTTGTGAAGGGAATCACTGAAAGTTAAAAGACTCTTGGCCCAACTGCCCTCAGGGGAGCTGAGAGAAAGATCCGATTGGTAACTTAGGTGGAACTGTGGTGTGCAACACAGTCTGACTTTTCAGGTCCTCTCCTTTCTCTGGGGCTCTGTCTGCAGGCCTTCCTGAAGCTCACTGCGAACCCAGATCCACTTGGGCTCCACACTCCATCATACACGGGGTCTTTGCTGCTCAGTGCTGCCCGTGATGGTTCTAGAAGCTCACTACTATGTGCTAGGACTCACTCCAATCTTTTTATGTTTGAATCTGCATAGAATTTTCATAAAATCTCTGAATTATGACCTGCCACATATTTTCCTCTTTTCCTTGAACAAGTTATTATTTTAATTAATTGTGTGCTCTGTGTATTCATATGTGGATGTGTGCATTCCATGACTGGGGTGGGAGGTCAGGGGGCAATTTGCTGGAATTGGTTCTCTCCTCCTGTCATACAGGTCTGAGGGACCTCCCTCAGGTTGTCACCCTTAGCAGCAAGTGCCTTTACCATCAAGCCATCTGCCTGGTCTGAATAAGTTGTGTTTATTTTATTTTATTTTATTTTATTTTATTTTTTATTGTTTTATTATTTTCCAGCTCCAGATAGTAAATGAAATGTTGTTAAAATATATGAGAATGACCAATAAGGAGCAGGGGGAAGGGGCAGACCGGCTGGTTAGATGAAGCGTGAGTGAGAATGCAGACTCTCCTGAGAGTCAGCTCTAGTGCTGGCCACGCAAGGTCTACACGCCTGGCTCCGAGCTTCTTCATCCAGAGGAAAAGTGGAAAACATAATTGGCGGATGATTTATAGAGTCATTATGAAATCAAAGTCTCATGATTGATGAAACATGGAGCAAAATGCCAGCTGGATTGTCAAGAAAAAAAAGTAACAATTCTAAGGCCCAGCACAGCTTTTTCCTAAGGATTTCCTAAACAGAACACTTACGTTCTGTAGTAGACAGTGCTCTGACCATCACCTTAAGTTTGTACAGCCTCCCATTGTCCCTCAGTGTAAGAAAGCAGGACATAATTCCTTCATGTGCGCTGAATAATTACTGAGCACATGCAATGAGCCAGGGAAGGGTGTGTTCTAGGACATGTAGGAGTAAGCAAAATGGGGATTTTTTTTTATCTTCAGGGTTCTTATCATTTAAAGGGTGGAGCTAGGGTTCTTATCATTTAAAGATACAGTACAAACAAACTCTTACAGGAAAACGGGCGACTGAGTGGGTGTCGTGGGGTGAAACTACTCTGCAGTAGGTGTCGGGAACACACCCTTTGAGGAAGTGATAGTAAGCTGATGCTCGGGCAATGGAGAAAGCTCATAAGTCAAGAAGCATGTGTGTGCTTAGTGGGATGAGGTCAAGTGTACATGATACACATTCCAGACAGAGGGAGCTTTGTAGAGCCCCAGAGACAGGGAAGATGCAGAGGACAGGAAGGACCTCTGTGGCTGGAGTATGGAGGAATAAGTTGAACTTGTGTGTTTTGTTGCTTGGAAGTTTGTTGCAGTAAAATATATGAGGTACCACAGACCTAGTGGTGATCATGGAGAGGCAGAAGCTGTTGCCATGGGGGCAACAGCATCTCTATTCTATCTATATCTCTATCTCTATCTCTATCTCTATCTCTATCTCTATCTCTATCTCTATCTCTATCTCTATCTCTATCTCTATCTCTATCTCTATCTATCTCTTGCTCTTGGATGCTACTTCATGCCCCATTTCATTTGATATGATGCTAGGAAGATTTCCACTGTCTAAGTTAGTTGCCTGTGCAAAGCTGGGCATGTTTACTAGGAAATGCATTTCTATTTCTTAGACGTTCTCAGAAGCTCTTTTGGCCTTGGCTATACCCACTACAACAAAATCCATTAGACCCAGACATTGACAGTCACTAAAGCTCCCCAAGTGACTCCTCTGTACAAACAAGGTTGACAAACCACCGAATTAGAGCAATAGCTGATCGAGGAGGTATCAAGTGTGAGGTTCAAGTTAAGTCCAGCATTCAAGGTGGAAAACAAGACAGAAAAGAGTGTTTCTATTAACATGGAGTTAGAGTGCAGCTCTGTATTTTCCTCTAGCCAGCTTTACATGGAGGCAGAGTTGAGAAGGGGTATATCCTGAATGGAGCTGAGAATCTGCCATTTCGATTGCCCAGTTCTACATGGTGAAAATTACATCGTGATTAATTGAGGAAACCACCATCCTTGCAAACACTTTAACTTTCAGCGGCTCTTGTTAAATTCATCAGAAGTCCTGAGCTTTATAAATAAAGATGAATATCTTAGGTATGGCATGAATCAAAGTATTGGTGAATAGGACACAAAACGTTTCACCTCTAAATCCCTGCTGGAGGCCAGCAGCCTGGAACATATGGCATTTGCTCAGTGATAGTTCTTTACAGAGCATGGTCTCCCTCCTGTTGCTGTGGGAAGATTCCCAGGGCTGCCCTCTTGTCAGCCTCACTTCCCTGAAAGCCCAGTGAGTTGGGTATGCATTGGTTTGGTGAATTCCCATCACTATGCCCACACTGGGGAAGCTATTCGCTGTGTAAAAACAGGGACATTTGGCTTGGCTGATGGCTTGGTGGTTCAAGTGTTTGAGCAAGCCTGAGGATCCAAGTTCAGACCCCCAGAAGCACGTATCCACACTGGCTGGGTGAGGTGGCCTGCCTATAATTCCAGTCTCAGAGGGCAGAGAAAGGGTTCCCAGGACAAGCTAGCCATTGCTGCCAAACTATGGGTTTGGCTGAGAGGCCCTGTCTCAACCAATAAGGCAGAAAAGCAATGGAAGATCTTTTCTGTTATGAACTTCAGGCCTCTGCATTCATGAACATGTGCACCTTAGCTCCCATCCCACACAAGATATTAAAAGAAAAGAGAAGGACAGGGATATTTGTGGCCATGTGTTGTTCCTTCTGACATTAATTTAGTACACTCTTTTCCTCCCAAAGTGCGAAAATTCTCAGCCTCACATACTGGACCCTTTCAGGCTGCCAAGGTGAGTTGTGATTGGCCTAAATCTTCATGGATTTTATGGACTCTCAGATTGGTTAAGAGTTATTACATGCTCCAAGTCCTATCAGTAGAGAGAATTAATTCCAGGCCCTTCATTGAGCCACAGGGAATAGGTCCTTTTCTGATTACAAGTGAGGAGGGAGGTAGCCTTGGGAACTGGCAGAGATCATGGAGCTATGAAAAGGAGCCTGAGAATGGAGCCAGCTCAAGCATGCAGGTCTAGACCTCGTCATGGGAGCCAGAAGTCAGGCTTCACCAGCAGGTAGGGCTTTGCCTGTAGCTTTCCTGCCGTGTTCCCTTTATGGCTCCGGGATGACAATACATGCTTCTCAGATGGAGGCAGGAAAGCTGTTAGAACTAGAAGGCAGTACTGAGTTCTCCTTCGAAGAAAACACATTGTATTCAGAGCCAAACCCTCATCCCTTTTACGTCTTTGACATCTCCAAGTAACAAATGTGGAATTCCCTTCTGACTACCTTAGCATGACAAAGAGCTAAAATGGAAAAACAAAGTAAGCAGTCCGGTGGTGGTGGTGGTGGTGGTGGTGTCGATGGGAGGGAGCAGATTCTTTTCCCATAACACTAACATCTAGGGAACTCTGACTCAAAGGGAAAGGCATGTACGCCAGCAAAGTTCCAAACAAATCTCATTTCCTGGGTTGTGTAAACCTTCCATCCTATCAAATCACATCCACTTCGATGCATGTTATCAAAAGTTTGCCCAGATTTGAATTTGATTAATCACTAGATCGTGAAAGAAGCCGTGCATGTGTGGGAGATGCACGCTCAATTCATAACCGCTCAATGCTCAATACTGAAATACTCAGCCAAAGGTCCACCTCACAATTTATTAAAATGATCCTTTATTGGAGACGATGAAGAAACATTTTGTATGGGATCTAACTTATTTCTCCCATAAGAAGTAGGCAAGAAGAAGGCAAAACAGGGAAGTCCTACCAAAAGCCATGGTGGTGAATGCTATCTTGGGCATTCAGAAGAAAAATGAGACAATTTGCTTCTCCGAGCCAGAAAGACAGTTTACACTTTGCTAATACAAATGTATCAGTTTTGTCGCAGACATTTACAATGAAACATTTCATCCCCTAAGCTTATAGTTTCTTGATTTCTTTCTGCATTAAAAAACAAACAAAAGCAGACACTCATCAGAACAGGCTAATTTCTAGAGTTACAAGGAGAAACAGAAGCCAAGGGCAGAGGCTTTAATTCCCAATTTCATGCTTGGAAAACAGGTACATTAGATGGCAGATAGCCTTTATTGGAGAGGCTGCCTCAGATCTGAACCTTCAAGTGCATCATGCAGGGCACTTGTTGGCAGTCCTAGGACCTACCTCACACAGGAGTCTACAAGAGAAAACCTGTTCATGATTTCAGCCTTGCTGAAGTGTACGCAGCCTGGGATCTGGCTGCTCCGCTTTTTTGTTTTTTTTTGTTTTTTTCATAATTTTCACTTCACCCAGGAATGTCTTCTGGAAGCCCCCTGTACAATCCCAGATCTCTGCTTCCCACACCATCGCTGCATTGCCTCTTAGTTTTGTCTCTAAAGTTATAAGAGGGGAGTGGGTTGGAACCCAGTGGACGGTAGAAATGAACAGACGGGCCTATGTCCACAGAAGGCTGACTCTGAAGCCTTCTCATACAAACCTGTGAAATGGCCATGATCCAGTTGTCTGCCAAGTTTTCAAATTAGGAAGTGTTTACCCACCCATCTCTTCTCAGGGTTTACCTTCCAAGGGTGGATTTCACTAGCACATGGGAAAGCTGATTATAGTTACATAAGAAAGCCAGGGAGGGTCTCTTTGCTCCATATACTACCGTAGCAAAGTGTAACTTGGAACGTAGTGGCCACTGGAAAGCAAGGTTCAGGGGCGATGAGGAGGGAGGTGGGGTTTATAACAGTCCACAGACACATTTTGCCTATAGATTCTAAGTGCCATATGTGAATGCTTTTGTCTAGTTCCCCCACTTTCACAGTAAAAGAGAAAGGAACCCTGGGCCTTTCAGGTTTTTCCAAGAATATACTAATAGTTAAGAGGCAGAACTTCGAGGCGAACAGGTCAGGTCAGTTTGCAAAGCCTTACTACTCTATGCTTTTTACAGAGCTTCTGAAGAGCCTCTGGACAGTTACAGGCTCTCAGCTCTGCTGCTTCTTGTTAATCCTAATTTCCCCAGACACCTGGAACTTAAAATTTTAATATTTCGTTGTTGCACGTTTGCGCCTCTCACTCACGCATGAAAGTAGAGAGAAGTGAAACTGTCCGAGACTAAAAGAAAAATATTTGGAAGAGCAAGGGGAAAGGGTGTGTGGTGAGGAGGGAGGCTATGTGGGGGAAAGAGGGAAAGTCGTCCAGCAGGTGATGGGAAACAGCAGGCTCTGCCCTTCCCTGGAGCCTGGCCCAGCTCCTCAGCTCTGCCAGGAAAGAGCTCTGGGTGGGGAAGGGAAGCCCGAGCCTCTTAAACTTGGCTCTTTGAAATATTGTGGACCCTTGTGCGAGGGAGCGTCTTTGCTTTATGAGAGGATAATAAATCATCTAAGAATAACATAGTTACACGGGGAACGGACAATGAGCTGGGATTAGAATTCAAGTCTGTTTGAACTTAAAGCTTGGGCTCTAAGCCCTCCCTTCTTTTGATCTCTCTCATTACTGTAACTTCTATGAGGTCTGTCCCAAGGGCAGTTATGAATTTTCTAAACCTTTCCACTTGTGTTTATCCGTAGAAAGATGAGAGTTCTGAATTCATATGCTGGTCTACATTTAGGTTAGATCTGTACAGGCAAACAAAACCTTGTTTTCTCAAACGATTGATGGAGACCATTGTCATTTCTGAGACTCTTTTTAATGAAGGAAGTCTGTTTTGATGACTTGAGGTTTTTTATTTTTATTTTATTTTTATTTTTTTCCTGTTAGGGAGCCTGAATTGAGATGATTCAAAAGCGAGGCAGAGGCACATTAAAACAAAAGTGCCGAGCCGGTTGAAGAGGACACACACATGGCTCTTCAGAGAAAGATGGAAATGCTTCGGGCTTAGTGTTTCCAAGACGTCACTGGCTGGAAGGCGGGCCTTTGGTACTCAGCTTCTCTCACAGTCACACAGAGGTCATATACAGGACACTGTGTTAAAGATCACACTTCTGTGACTCAAAATTCAGAATTTTTTCAGTATATATGATGCTGCTTTCAGAGTGTGCAAACATGTATGTATGCACAAATAACCGTATGTTCATGGACCTAATTGGAGTTGAGTAAAATGAATTTGTAGCTCTAAACCTTTATTTGCTGAAAGCTACTTTTAAATAGTCCCATTACCTTGGATAGGTTATATGATGTGTTTTGTGTCAGTTTTCTTATTTTTTAAAAATGGAATTTGTGTGCATGTATATCTCTGTGTGAATGAGTATATGTGACTGTGTATGTGTGTGTGTGTGTATGTGTGTGCATGTGTGTGTTGAGGCCAGAGGCACTTTCTTCTATAACTCTCTAGCTTCTTGTTTGAGACAGTATCTCTCAGTGAATCTGGAGCTCACAATTTGGCTAGATTGGCAGGCTAATGACCCCCAGAGATCCTCCTGTTTCCACCTCCCCAGTGCTGGAATTACTGATCTGTACTGCGGGATCACCTTCTTCTTGTTCGTGTTCTCCTCCTCCTCCCCCCCCTCCCGCCTCCCTCTTCTCCCCCTCCTTCCTTTCCTCCTCCTCTTCTATGTGGGTTTTAGAAATGAACTCAGGCTCTCATGCTTTTGAGGTGAGCATTTCACCGACCAAGCCATCTGTCTATCTTGAAAATAGAATCTCAACCTGTTTCTGATTTTGTGTAAGTATTAATGCTAGTGTTCATGAACATCTCCAATGTAACACTTGAAATTTCATAAATGTTCAAAAGGGGCAGCCATTATTAATTCCCAAAATGACTAGTTTTTAAACAACCATTTCTTTAATTTGACCACATCCCTAACAGCTTCACAAGAAATGCCCCCGAGAATAGTGGTGGCAAAAATAGTCACTAAACGGAGAGGCGTCAGGAGCCACACCGTCCTTGCTTGCTGTTGTTTCAATGAACTACTTTTAAAGATGGCTCTGCCATCTTGTTTGATGTCGTTATGCTACTTGAATGGATTGGGAGGGCTTGGCTTTGGTGCCCATTCATGGGCCCATCAGTACAACAAAGAAGGCAGTTACTAACAATACCAGAGGAAGCAGAATTCCCTCCCCCCACCCCTTTTAGAAGGTCTTGTTCAGATTGAAGACAAGAGGGTTTGAAGACAGATTAATCTCTTTTTCCCCTTAGGCATTTTTCATTTCAGTTTAAAAACCTTCTGAGAAGCTGTGATTGCTGTGCCCTCTCACTTCAGCCACAGTCCCATTTTCAGGGGATCTAGAGTCCAGCAGTTCCCCTTTATTTGATGATAAAGATGCCACAGTGCATTGATTTGAACTGTGAAGCTCAATAGAAAACACACCTTCAGTGTTCAAAAATTGGTTGGACATTAGCCTTGGGTTGGATGTAGGGTTAGTCCTCTGAGAGGCTCTACCCAGCAGTCAGTCAATGGAAAGAGATGCGGAGATTCACACCCAAACACTAGCTGGAGCTCAAGAAGTCTTTCAGAAAAGTTGGGAGAAAGACTGAAGGACCTGAAGAGGATAGGGAAACCACAAGAAGACCAACAAACTCAACTAACCTGGACCCTTGGGGCTTTCAGAGACTGAATCACCAATCACCAGGAGCAAGCATGGGCTGGACCTAGGCCCCCTGCACACATGTAGCAGATGAACAGCTTGGTCTTCATGTAGGCCCTCCAAACATCTAGAGCAGGGGCTGTCCCTGAGCCTGTTGCCTGCCTTCTTGCCTGTGGATCCCACACCTCTAGATGGACAGCCTTGTCTGGCCTCAGTGGGAGAGGATGTGCCTAGTCCTGCAGCAACTTGATGGGGGAGGGGTTGACACCCAGAGGAGGGCTTCCCCTCCTCAAAAGAGAAGGGGAACAGAGAATGGGGAATGGGGGGAGGGTGGGGGGAGGACTTGTGTGAGGGTATTGGGAGAGAGGAAAGGCTTATACTGGGCGGTAAAGGGAATAAATAAGTAAATTTAATTAAAGAATTGGTCAGTGTTTTATATTCATACAAAAATGCTGCATATTGCAAAATACCATCATTCTTTTCTTCTATATCATCCAGTTCATACTCTTAGTATGACTGTACTGGTCATGGTAGCTGTGGTCTTTTGCTTGCATAAGAGTTTATAGATTAGACTTATATAAGGAGATTTATGCTAAAGGGACTTCTGGCGATTGCCAGTGTGTTCCTGTCCTCTGACCCAGGCTTCTCAGGCTGCATCTGTGTAGTGAGGCACAGATGAGAGATGCTTCTCCTTACCATGTCAGTGCCCAAGAGAACGCTGAGACCGCCACGCCCTCCAGTCAAGTCTGCTTGACAGGCTGAAAAGCCTAGAAGTCACTCATGAGGCAAAGAGTTTCATGGAAACTCACCTCCTGGAGCTTTGGCATTCTCATTAACCCATATACTCATACCCTATTCCCGAGTTAGTCTGGTGTATGGATCCACGTGCTCTCTTTTAGTATTATTTTATTATAAGTGCTTTTTAAGATTAAATTCTGATATAGTTAAGTCTTCCCAGTGTTCTAAGGTCCCAGAAGCCAAGGAGCTTAGAATCCTGTAAGAATGCAGTAAGGAAGTTACCTCTTCAGTAACTAATTAAGCATTACAAAAGATGGAGCCAAAGCAGCTCAGGGCTGGACAGCAGAAAGAGCCAGGGACCCCACTGAGATAGAAATATTCAGTACAGGCTACATTGCATATTAGAAGCAAATTGGTGAATTCTTCTGACAAATGGAGATTCTCCAGATACTTAAAAGTTACACTCATATAAGAATTTAGCAAGGTCTAGGAAATAGGGGGGTTGGGGTATTGCAGTCTTCATGCAAAGGTCTGCTAGAGCAGAACCCCCTGGTGCTAGCCTTCACAAGGTTCAAAGGTATAGCACTAGAGTGTGAAATCCTTACCTGTCACTAAGCTGACCCTAGGCAGGACTGCTTTATCTTTACTGTAAACATTTACCTGGTTCCTGTGAGTCCCTTTGTAGTCATTCCTTTGTTTTGTATCAGGTAACTTCAATGTACCTTGCCTGCTGTGACATCCCACCCCTTTGTTTTCTGTATTATATATAAGACTGGTGTTCACTTTGTGACAATACATTCAGATTCTACACAATCTCGAGTGTTGGTCTGTCTGTCACGCCTTGCCAACCTGCCCCAGAGACTCGTTCAACGCAGACAGAGGGACCCAGAGGGTCTGCGGCATGAGACAGCATGTTTCATGCCGGCCTTAAAGTCAGAGATCCGCCTGCTTATGCCTCTCCACTACTGGGATTAAAGGTGTGCACCACCAAAGGGAGGATTTCAAGGAACTTTTTGTATAGGACTGGCACTGCTGGGTGTGCTCCCATAGCTTGCCCTCCCCCCCCCCCCAGTGTGTGCAAAGCCCCACCTTCCCCCAAAATTACCCCCAGGGATCTGCTTAGCAGTTATTATTCACACGAGGATGACCTTTGGTTGCAAATATTGAGAAGTACCTGTGATTTCATGGTGACACGTTAGTTCACTCAAGAGTGGTGTGGTTTCTATTGGTGGTGCCCTTCCACCTAGTCTATTCCTCTATCTTTAGCCCATGAAATCTGGTTTGAATATAAAATAGCTTGACATTTAGCAACTGGCTTCACTGGCTCCTTCAGATACCTTGCAGGTCTCTGTCTGATGTCCCAAGTGCCTCTGATGTCGGTTCCTAGCAACACCTCTGATGGCTCAGCGGGAACTAAGAGGGTATTGATGTCCCTGTCACCTCCAAAGCTGCAGAAAGCCCAGAGCAGTGGTTCACGTGCACCTCCTTTCCCTACACTTCCCATTTATGTCAGCAAATCCTACCCCTAGCCTCCAAGAGTTGCACAAAACTGACTGGCAAACCATTCTTCTGAGCGCGTGCCCGGCGATGGGGAATGAGCATTCCTTTAAAATAGAAAAACAATACTGGCTTCTTTGATGGGATTAGAAACCTTCAGTTCTCCCTGGTGTGTCTCTGAGAGTGTATGGCTCTTTTAGAGACTCTGGAAGATGCTGGAATGTTTTTGTCCTTGGTTTTCCAGAAAGCTTGGAGGATAGATGAACAGTAACATGGGGCTGGCGTCACATTTTAAACCCATTGCTTAACACCCAGCTTTCTATGGAGACTTCTGGTGACCTTGGGATGAGTGAGGACAGATATGCAAGAGCTCTTCCTGCATTTGACTTTTCTCTGAGGGACATTTCATGAGCCCCTGTACAACTCACGGTGACATGACATTGCCTTCCTGGTCCTTCCTCACCTGGAGTTTATTTATCTTAGTCATTAATTCCCATGAGCTCCCTGAGGTGTGTAGGCATGGGGTAGGATGGCAAGTAAAATATTGCAAGAGGAATGTTTTATGTGTTGAATTTGACATTAAAAGCTTTATGCTTTCTCTACTATTAAAAGTGTTCTTAGCAAATAATAGGCACTGCTTTGATATGGGATCATATAAAGATGAGAACACAAAATGCAGTGGACTCCTACCCTAAATATCATGATTTAGTTAAATAGTTTTCTTCAAACCATTTTCTTCTATATCATCCAGTTCATACTCTTAGTATGACTGTACTGGCCGTGGTAGCTGCGGTCTTTTGCTGGCATAAGAGTTTGTAGATTAGACTTATATAAGGAGATTTATTATGGTAAAGAGACTTCTGGTGATTGCCACTATATTCCTGTTCATTTATGGAATACCACTTAATGGTATTCCTAGCTTTATGGAGAAAGTGCTGACATAACTGTGACTTGTCCCCCCCCTTTTGTGACTTGTCCCCCCTTTCGTGACTTGTCCCCCCCTTCTCTTCCTCTTCTTCTTCTCTGACAGTGTCTCGCCAAGTTGTTTAGGTTGGCCTTGAACTCACAATCCTCCCGCTTCAGCCTCTAGAATGCTGGGACTGCAGTCATTCCACAATTTGATTGATGGTTTCAGTTATTTATTTATTTATTTATTTATTTATTTATTTATTTATAAAAAATGTGTCCTGAAAAGCCAGTGTGTATTAATGAGAGAATCCCTGTGCGACCGGATGACAATATAAAAGAAACAGCCTTGCCCTTCATGGCTTGGTGTAAAGGGCTTGGTTTTGCCAGCTGCTGCTGGCAGTCCTCCCCTGCTCTCTGCACCGTTCATCCCATCATCTAGTGCTACATTGTTCCTGTTTCTCTCTAGCCACCTGGAGCATTCTACATCTTCAGCTATCCTTCTCCTCTTCCTCTGAGATCGGTGAGCCAGTACGTGTCTGGTATATGTACCACATAGCTCAAGGTCTGCAGGAATCAGACTGTAATCCCCAGAGAAATGACAGGACCTCAATCCAAATCTTTGTACACTGACTGAAGAAATAGCCCATGTCCTAAGCACTTAGCAATTTTGCTCACTGTGCCAAAAGTGTATCTTAGGAACACTGGGATGATTTTCTCTCTTCTTTTTCACACTTCTGTACACTTAGAGAGTACATTCATATTCTGTCACTAGTAAACTTTCTGTATTTTTGTTTTGCTGCAAGCTACCCCTCAGCCTTCAATTTCCCCTCTTAGCCAAATAGACCGAACGTCTTTAGTGTTTTCTCAAGTCCCCGTTTTCAATGTTATAAATTATTCATTTTATCATTATACTGTACTTACAGAGCACCTGTCACATGGAATAAAACATAAGATGCTTTGACACTTTCTAAAGGCAACGTGAGTCAGGGCTGTGGCTCCTGAGGATTGCCGTGGTGAGAGCCACACAGCCGCAGGGTTTCTACCCCTGTCCTTCTCAATGTCACCCTTCGTCCTTGAGCAGAACGACCTTCCTTCCGAACTCCTCTTTCTTCTGTCCTTCGTCACAGAAAACACACAGATTGGTAAAGAGTCTTTTCTTCCTCTTCCTCTGACCCTCTGTGAGAAGCCTACTTTCCTGTGTCCTGTTCTGAAAAGGGATAGCAGCGTCTACTGTCATTACAATGACAGCAAGGGGCCAGACCCTGAAATACAGGAGTCCTCCACGTGGCGAGCCCAGTCCTCTTCTGACGGTTACTCAGCTCCCTTTCAGAAACAGGCTGAAACATTTAAATTTCCTTAGTGCCAGTAAAAGCCTTTACTCTCCTGACTTGTAGTGTGTATCATAACTCAGTAGACGCCAATGGCCCTGACTTTCTGTGGGGTGTGTGTGTGTGATTGAGTGTGTGTGAGTGTGTGTGTATGTGAGAGTGTGAGTGTGTGTGTGTGATTAGAAATGGAGAGATCACTTTACTTCGAAGCCAGGATCCCCAAAAATATGGACCAATATACCTGAAACCCCTCCCACATTCCTGAAGTACAGCGGGCTTCATACAGTTCATACTGTTTATGCATGTTGAGTGTTTCCCATGGTAAATGCTTGGGACCAAGAGTGTTTAAAATTTTATAGTTTTTTTTCTGATTTTGGAATATTTCATGTTCAAAATTTTTCATGTACATAAATATCTTGGGGCCAGGAGATAAACCTATCATGTTACTCATTTATGTTTTATGTAAACCTCTTACATATAACCTAAAGGTAACTTGACACAATTCTTTCGGTGCAGCTGGGTTTTTGACTGTGATCCATCACTCAATTTACCCAGGTTCCTAGAGCAGCTTGGTCTACACTACATTTTTCTTTTATGCCAAAGGAAAGCAAGAAAATTTACCAGCAAACAAGGAAAATACCTCTCAAGGCAGTTATCTCTGACAGTATTTTCAAAAGAAATTAGACATCTGCTTTCTAAATTTCTTAAATTCTATAATTCTTTCCTTATCTCTCACCTATAATTGAGGGTTTTTTGTCTGTATGAAAAATTTTCAGTGTTAAGTACAAATCTGTTTCGAGTGGGAACCAAGGCAAAGCGGTGGACGCATCGGTGAGAGTCTGCAGTGTGGTGCCTCTGTTCTGAAGTTTGCCAAAGCTGGCGGCTGTGGGTCAGCGGGATGGAGCTGGGTGGGAGGAGAGCCTGCTAGGAAAAATTCCCTCAATGCCTAAGCTGGACTTGCTCAAGGGCGAGAAGCATGTGAAGACTCCCTTATTTTAGTGAGATGTGAGGACAAGACTAAGGGTGATGGAGAGGGTTTAGGAAGCCATCAATGAACTTAGCCTGACGTTCAACTGACAACAAAAAGTAAAGTTATTAAAAGGCATGGCTGCATAAGAATCAAATTTCTCTGTGTGTGCTTGTGAGCTTGCTCTCTCTCTGTTTCTCTTTGTCTCCCTGTCTTTCTCTGTCTCTCTCTTTGCCTCTGCCTTTCTTTCTGTCTCTTAGTATGTCTGTCTCTGTCTCTGTGTCTGTCTGTCTGTCTGTCTGTCTGTCTGTCTGTCTCTGTATGTGTGTGCTACTGCATGGAACACTAGAAGGAGAGAGCCTTATGATCCTTCATAAAGTTTTCGGTTAAACTGAAGCTTGCGTACCTGGGGTTGGGTTCTGACTAACGGACAGCCCAGGGTTCATGACACACTTTCTCCCTGCTATTGGCCGGAGAAGGAAACTATAATTGCAGAAATGATAAGGACTCCGACAAGCAGGCATTTTTCAATGCTTACAATTCAAACTTTCCCAGGAACTGCAATCGATCAGACATGCAGATTATTTCAAGTATTTTGCAGGATACTTTGAAAACAAAAGAAAAAATGCTTCTTTTTATTTTTCTAAGAACATTTTTCTTTGTTTATTGTTTGAGTATTTTATACATGCATATAATGTCTTTGATCAAATTCCTTTTAAGGTTCAAAGTCTTTCCTCATGAAATAAACTTGGGTTGATAAATGTGTTGTTAGGTCGTGTTTTCCAGGTTACATCATCTTGTTTTTTACTGAGGCCAAACTCTGTCTTGAAATATGGGCAAAGTCATTGTGCTTCCTCTTGCCCTTATTGTCCCTTGAATTTATAGGCAAACTATGTCAGATGAAAGATCTTCTGTTCACTAATGGTGCTTTGAAGCAGAGTTTACTAGAATGTTTTTTTTATTAGATATTTTCTTCATTTACATTTCAAATGTTATCCAGAAAGTCCCCTATACCCTCCCCCCGACCTTACCTATGTTAATAAGTGTCTTTACATTAATATATATATGTGTGTGTGTGTGTATCTATCTATCTATCTATCTATCTATCTATCTATCTATCTATCTATATCTATCTATATATATCTATATATATCTATATATATATATCTTTATGTGTGTGTGTGTTTGTACATGTGGGCATGTGTTTGCATGTGCTTTCACATACATACACCTTTATTTACATGTGTGCACATGGATGTTTTTATATCTATGTCTGTGTGTGTGTGTTTACACACATGCTTGCAGGCACTCACATGTACTTATACACATCTTTACATTCATGCGCATTCATGCACATTCATGCACACATGCTCACGTGTGAGTACGTGTTTACACATATGTGTATGTTTGCTCACATACCTGTTTCTGTGTGTTTACAGGTGTGTGCAGCTGCATGCTTATTTAAACTTCTTCTCAAGAGGAGAGAATGCTGGAGCTCTCTCTGATTCTTCATCCCCAGAACACACTTTGTGTCACACACACACACACACACACACACACACACACACACACACACACACACACACACTGAGCTGGAGAGAGTATTTTAGATGGTTATCTGCTGCCAAAGCTGGCCTATTTAAAAAAAAAAAAGAGGCACTAACTTTGACAAGTGGCTTGTGTTGTGAAGCCTGCATTGTCTTCCAAGACTGATGGCTCTCTTAGAACTTGCTGATCATACAGGGAAATTGTGGGGTCAGTGTAGGAAGAAGGGGTGTTGGAAGAAAGTTCTGACATTTATGAAAAGAAAAATAGAACTTCAGCTTCTTGGGAACACTATGTGTAGCTTTTAGAATCCTGAAATAGTGAAGACATATCTTTGTGAAGAATTTCTTTCGTGAGTGTGTGTGTGTGTGTGTGTGTGTGTGTGTATTTTACACCACCCCCCAATTTTTCTGGGGAATACTTATTCAAACAAGAGAGCTTTTTTTTTTCTTCCCAAAAAGCCATAAACCTGCATTCTTAAAGTTCCCTTCTGGGAGAGAAAATTCTAACCTCGTCTTTTTGATAAATGCTGGAGTAGGATTAGATAATTCAATTTTCAGTTTTAAACACAGCATCCGCGTGAACAGCCGGAAAGAACCCCTGCATCGCTCGACTATTAATTACCCACAGCAGGGTTAGTCATCACTAACGCCAAAGGAGCGTCAGTTTGAGACACGTGTTGCAACTTAGGTAACAGGCATTATTAGTATTAATTATTATTCTTATCATTTAAAAAAATCTCAGAGGCTTTTGACCCCATTTTGTTTTGCAAAATTTGAAACATAATAAAAAAATGAAAAAAAAAAGAATGAAAGGAAGACTCCCCCACCTCCAGTTTGGTAATGTTATTTTTCCACAACGGCTTATCTCTCCACACACAGGGATGCAGTCAAGAGCATCTTCAGAGCACTTGTAAGTAGATGTAGACCAGGTAGCATGCTACCACACGCGCTACCACAGCTCCTAAGAATAAGGCCACACTGCCATGTAACTGTGTGTTGTCATGCTTAAGAACAATGCCGCTATTTGTAGCATCTGGGATTGAGCCTAGTGTCTTGAGCGTGGCAGGCAAGTGCTCTTCCACTGATCCCCATCCCAGGCCTCCTTTTCCTTTGTATCCTGAAGTTGGGCCTCACTGAGCTTCCCAGCCTGCCCTTGATCTTGCAGTCTTTCTGTCTCAGGATCCTGTGTGGATTGAATTACAGACCTGTGTCACTAGGCCCAGCTAACAATCAAAATTATGTGTATTAAAATATCTTTAATTGACAGCAAATGACTTTAATATTGTTGCTCACTTATTCTTTTTTTATGTTTTATATGTTTTTTCAGACAGAGCTTTTTCACCCAAGGCTGGACTCGATCAGTATGTAGCCAAGGATCCTCTGAGCTTCTGATCCTTCTGTTTGTGAATGCTGGGTTTTCAGGGTGTACCAGGTCCAGTTTATGCTGGAGATTAAACCCAGGATTTGTTAAATTCTAGGCCTGAGTCATAAGCCTAGACTATGCTCTTTTTTTTTTTTTTTAAAGCCGTATCTAGCTTGAAACACACAGCATTTGACTAAGTGTGGTTTCCACAATTTTCCCCCCTTTCTAATATTGATGCTTTTGGAGTCTAGGCAAGTTTTCTTTGGCATGTGTCTCATTCTCAGTAGTTTGGATTATACTCTTTATAATTCAGAATCGCAAAAGAAGAACCCTCATAACTCAGTTTGGTGTGTTAATAAACAGCAAAACATGAGAGGATATGAAAACAGAAGCCCAGGAGATTTAGGTATTTGGAAGGCATTTGGCAGAGAGCGTAGTAGTATTTTGGGATCCCAATGTTTCCACATTTCCTGGGTTTTAGATATCTCAAAAGCAAACAAAATAGAACGAATTTAAAAAGAAGCTAACAGGTCATCAGTGGACATGTTAATAAACAACCGGGCATGCTGTTACAGTGCTCACACAGAAATTGCCAACAAAGAAAATAGTTATCTGATAATTATGCACACGAAGACCTGCGGGGAGGGACACTCAGCCTTTCTTTCTGTATATGCAAGTTTAGTTTTTAGAAATAATAACTGAAATATTTCTGAAGTGGGACAGACCCTTGACAGTGAAGAGTTTACGTTGTCTATTTAAAATACCTCATGTGCAACTCAAGCTGATAGAGGAAAAAGTTGAGAAAAGCACATCAAGATAATGGCTCAGAGGCTAGGGAGATGGCTCAGGTGGTAATGTGTCTACCATGTAAGTGTGAAGATCTGAGTCTGGATTGCCAGTATCCGTGAAGGAAACAAGATGAGGTGACTCATGTTTGTAACCCTAAACATAAAAGTGGAGACAAATGGACCTCTTTACCTTGCTGGCCAGCCAGTCCAGCTCAGGTTTAGGGAGAGGTCTTGCCTCAAAAAATAAGATGGAGAACAGTTGAAGAAGACACCTGATGTCAACCTCTGGCTTCTACACATGCAGGTACACCTGTGCCCCCCACCCCCTAGTCATCATAGGCTCTTTCTTGGAAGGACTCCAGTTGCTCAGGAAAGAGTGAACTCTTGAAATGGGACCTCTTGAAAATGGAAAGCTCTGTCCATCAAAAGAAACAGTTCGTTAAAAAGACAATCTAAAGAATGAGAGGAAGTCTTTGATAGCTAAATACTAAACTATACAAAAAACTCAAAAACTTAAACATCCAAAACTCAAACAACCCAGTCAACAGATGGATGAAATGAGCAGATATCTCTCAAATGATGGAATACAAATGGCCAAAACCATGAAAAAAAAATGTTCAACCTCATTAGTCACCAGAGAATACAAATCAAAACTTGGAACTTGCAATCATGTTTTCATGCTGGTGTAGCAAGCATTCCACTCGTCTGTCCGGCCATCTCCACACTGAGCTTGGAAACAGATTGTGCTTCTTCGAGGGCCCAGCTGTGGATCGGGTTTATGTTCTGGAACACCTCTTACGTGGGTAGGAAAGCTGCTTCAGAAAGCAAGGCTGGGTGTGTTGCGTTGTCGCCTGCTTCCCAGGTATCTCAGTAAACCTTTCTCTTTTTTTGGCATCTAAATCCTGAGATTATTTTGGACCAACAAAACAAAATAAGACAAAAGCCAGCACTTGTGGAAAATAACCTTTACAAGTGTCTGAACGGAAGGGAGTACACCTGGATGCCTAAGGCCTGAAAATCTTCCATTGAGATGTAGCTGGCAAAGTGGTGACTCCCATAAACTTTCCTAAGAGGAATAAAGGGCAGATTTAGAATGCCTGGAGGAAGTCATCTTGCATCATTTCCTGCCTCATGCATGTCAGCATCTTAACCACCCAACTGTCACCACTGTCCCCTTTCTGAAGCTTCCTCACTTTCAACCCCATGAGAGGTCTTACGAGGAGTCAACACACGGCCATCCTGCCTATGGGTGTTGTGTGTCATTTGCTCCTTCCTGGATGTGGCAAACCAACCATAGTCATGGAAAACAGTTTACAAGAGGAGCTATTTCCGAAGGACAAAGATGTTGGATTGATTACATCTAGCACCTGGACAGAACAACAGTAGTGGAAGCCACTGCTGTGCTCCCACATGGGTGGATGGGCTGGCTTGACTCATCCTCAGAAGCTCAAGAAAAAAAGTGTCATGTGCATTTTACAGATGGAGAGACTAGCTAGAAGCTGAGAGAGGAGACTAGGCTAGACTAGAATCTAACCATCCCGAGTTATAGGGCTGAGTATGGTATTGAGGCATATTTGATTCCCAATCCATCTTCTTGATTGTGGATGCATCTGTTCCCCAATATGGCTAATCAACATAATTATAAGACATGGCTTTTGCAAAAACATCACTGCTCTCCCCACTTCCCATGTCTTCAAGGAAAACCATGGTGAGGTAGAAACTTAAGGGTTCGTTGGAGAGTCAGTTGTGTTGGATGGTGTTTTGCTGGGGCAAACATGCGAAGGAGTGTTTTCCTGAAGTAGACACAGGTGAAAGACTAAGGCAGACTTTTGAAGGAATGTTTCACTGAAGCAGATACAGGAGAGAGGATGCTCTGCTAAGGCAAGCACATGAAAGGATACATGATGAAGGATTCTTTGCTAACAACATGAATGTATTGGTCTGCCTTCCATTGCGTAGTTGAGCTCCATTTGTTGGGACACCACGGACTCGGGCTTATCGGATACACATACTGAGGCAAGACATGTGGAGGACATGTGATGTTTGGAGGTTTTAAATAGGACTCCATGGAGTGATGGAGACAGAGCTTGGTTTGCTGGTACAGCTAGCTGTGCAACACTTGTAGGGCTGATCTTTGCTTCTCTGAGAGAGGCACAGCTGAGAACTTCTCCTGGTGTCCCTCTGGGTTTCTCCTGTTCACGTGAGCTGAGGCTGAGGCTTGGCTGTCTCTGCTAGGTCATGCCATGGCTGTTGCTAACCTGACTGTACTGAACTGGACTGCTGGTGTATCCATGAAGTGTTTGCAAGTGAACGGAGAAGCCATTACCTGCTAACCTGTGAACTGAACTGCTGATTTCCAGACAACATAGATGGGAGTTGCTCCAAAAAACTTTTCTAAACAGGCCCACTCTTTCCCCATTCCCTGTATCCTTTGTTTTCCACTACCTTTGGAGGGTGGTGGATGACAGAAGAGGTTAAAGTGTTTAAGAACCTTCACTAAAAATAAGGTTTGAAAAAAATTAAAAGCTACACTGTAGTTTAAGCATAATGTGCTATAAAGGGAGCGATTTCGATTTATTTGCTTAGCTGCTAAGGCCATGAAGCAAGGTGCTGTGGGTTCATTAGTGGTTTATGGAACTGGTAAATTTGTTTGTGTTTATTCATATTTTGCTCAATGTTCCTTATAAAGGACTCAAAAAGATCAGAGGGGAAAGGTAGGAATGAAGACAAATACTTTTTGGAGTGAAGAATCAATATGTAAAAATGACTAAGAAATAAAAGCATTTTGTTCTTATAAACTTTCGTTCATGAAACGCAAAAATATTTGTTAAGACTTTTAGACATTTTATTTTATTTTATTTTATTTTATTTTATTTTATTTTATTTTTTCGCTTTTTCAAGACAGGGTTTCTCTGTATAGCCCTGGCTGTCCTGGAACTCACTCTGTAGACCAGGCTGGCCTCGAACTCAGAAATCCACCTGCCTCTGCCTCCCAAGTGCTGGGATTAAAGGTGTGTGCCACTACTGCCTGGCTTTTAGACACTTTTTTAATGTGGATGATGTGGGTCCTTGTTCACACAGATGATGAAGGAACTAGTGTGTGTGTGTGTGTGTGTGTGTGTGTGTGTGTGTGTGTTTGTGTTTGTAGGCCGGAGGCTGATGTTGGATGTCTTCTTTGATTGTGTTCCACTTTATTTTTGAGACAGCCTCTTATTGGTTGGTCTGGAGCTTGCTGTTTTGACTGGACTGGTTGGCTCGTGAGTCAAAGAAGGTCTGTCCGTCTCTGCTTTCTCTTGGGGTATGAGCACTCTAGCTTTTTTTTTTTTGTGGACGCTGTAGATCTGAACTCAGTTCTTCATCCTTGTATATCAAATACTCTAACCACTGAGCAATCTCCAAATCATCCAGCAATAAAATGTTTTTAGGAGGGTGAAGCAATGCCATCGGACTTTTTTGTTTTGCCTTTAAACAAGAAAATATGATAGTCAAGCAAAGGGAAGTGGAAAATAGCTGTTCAGATGAAGACAATAAGAAAGGAAAAGAATCTAGTTATGAGGAAAATTCCCCAGGGAGACCCAGGAGTCAGCTGAGTGATGGTAACCTGCATGGCTTTATATGAATGACAGCATCTGCTTTTATGAAGGACACCACAGAGGTCAGAAGAGTTTCTCTCTGTGATTCAGTCAGGTGTGTGCATGTGTGTGCATGCATGCGTGTGTGTGTGTGTGTGTATGTGTGTATGTGTATAGGTGTGTATGTTTATGTGTGTGTATGTGTATGTATGTGTGTATGTGTCTATGTATGTGTGTGTGTGTATGTGTATGTGTATAGGTGTGTATGTGTTTGTGTGCATGTGTGTGTATGTATGTGTGTGTATGTATGTGTATAGGTGTGTATGTTTATGTGTGTGCATGTGTGTATGTATGTGTGTGTATGTGTGTATGTTTATGTGTGCATATGTGTATGTATGTGTGTATATGTGTGTATATATGTATGTGTGTATATGTGTGTATGTATGTGGGTATTTTTATGTGTGTGCATATGTGTGTGTTTGTGTGCATGTGTGTGTGTATGTGGATGTGTGCATGTGTATGTGTGTGTGTTTGGGCAGCTTGTACTCACCAACTGTGCTATGCTGCTCCCTGTCCTCTGACTAGTTTTAGACTCTCCCAGACACCACCATCACTTCCCTCACCACCCCTGCTCCGGTTTTTTCTTTCCCACACACTGTATGTTTGCAGGAGCAGTCTTTAGAAACCCAGCTCCTGGCCTCAGGTCATTAGATTCTAGCAGAGAGGAGGGAGCATTCCATAGAAGATGAAGAACATTGTTCCTCTGAACACCGTAGACCACATTCCTTTAGCTATCTCATAGGGAAGGGGGACAGTAACGTGTGAAGGGCCACCACAGGACTGCAAACACAAGATAGTCCATGACCCTTATCCCCAGCTATGGCTTCTTTGATTATGCTGATGTTACTGGCAAGAGAAAATTTGCAGGCATACTTTAAGTCACTAACCAGTTGCTTTTGTAATAGAGAGATGTTCCCAACCCAACCACACCATCCCTTTAAAAAGCAGAGCAGTTACTGCAGCCAGTAGGAGAGAAAGGAGGAGGTTTGAAGCATGAAAAGAATTTAATAAGCAGGAAATACCCATTGCTGCTTTGGAAGACAGAGCAGACCGTGTGTCATGGGCTGTGGGTGGTCTTGAAAAGCTAAGAGCAGAACTTGGCTACCAGTCAGCAAGGAAGCAGGTACCTCAGTGCTACCATCACTAGGAACTGAAGTCTATGTAAAAGAAAGCTCTTGGTAGCAAATTCGTCTCCAAAGTCTCCATGTGGGAGCCAAGGTGACTGATAACTTGACTTTGGCTCTGAAATGTCTCAAGTAGAAAAGCTGTTTATGCCTGTGGGACTCCTGACTATGCTACAATTTAATGATCATTCCTCTATTTCCCTTTTGTTTAAAACAAGTATTTGGACTCAAATAACTCGGATCAAGTTTGTAGATCCAATTGTCTAGGAACATATTGTGGAACATTTTGCTTTTCAGTGGAAGCAACTCATTTCCTACTGGCTTTTCTTTTTTTGTCCACATATCCTGCACATCAGTAGGCACTGGGTCAGATGGTTCTTGATGACTCCTCCTCCTCCGTGGAATTTCTATGAATATTTTAGTGTGGGGCATGGCTCAGCAAGGAGGTCATTATAGTCACATGGTAGGCTTTCTGATAGTTAAGAAGGCCACATGCTCATCTAGAAAAGGAAGACAGCCCTTGGTGAATGCTCTGAAGAGATTCTGGGGAAAAGACATGACCAGTATGCCATAGAGGTTTTCAAAGATTGCGATTTTGAATGCATAGTAAGGGTCATGAGTTAGAAAGCAGTATGCTGAGTGGGTATTCATGCAATGGATATGCCTCTTATGTACAACGTTCCTCACTCATCCTGTTTCAACTTCCAACAGGTAACTGGCATCAGTACTTTCTTCAGTTTTTCAGTTTTTAAAAGTGCGCATGTGCTGCCATTATGTTTATGTTTTGTTTTGGTCTCCTCTACTCATACTTGGTGGCCACGGCTTGCTTTTTTCTGTAGCTTGATTGCTACACATAGCCTTTTATCCCAAGCCCCCCAATCCCTCAAGGTGCTTGCTTGTGCTCCCCTCATCCCCTTGTGTGTCTCTCAATGCTTGAGAGTTAAAGTTTTCTTGCTATTTTTGACAACTGTCTAATTTATAATTTTTACAAAAACTCTTTACAAAGGCTAAATCTAGTCTTAGAGGTATGCACATACAAGTGGCCTTAAGTGGACTCATCGGTTTAAAAAAGGAGATGTGAAGTTGGGAGGGAAGAGTAGTGCATTGGGGAATAGGAGATGAGTTGGAAGGAGTGGGTGGGTAGTGATAACCATAATGAATTGTGGGTGTATTAAATTCTTAAACAATGATAAAATAAACACTGTTTGAGACAGCCATGGTCTTGTACCTCTCATAGAATATTAAATAGTGATAGCAACCATCAGTCCTAACTTTAGTGGAAGTATTTTGAGTCTTTCTGCATTAACCCTAATCCCAACTTTTGAACTAATAGACTTCAAGAAAACATGCACACAACTTGTCTATTGCCGTCTGACAAGCCACACCCACAATTAGTAGCTTAACACAACAGTTGCTTCTGTGCACTGACTGGGTTCTTCTGGGCAGTTTTTCTGCCTTTCACTTTGTCAGTACGAAACTGGGGGACGGGGCAGGGCTGACTGGATCAGAACATCTGTGATAGCCAATGGTTCTTAACTGTCCTGATGCTGAGACCTTTCAATACAGTTTCTCCCGTTGTGGGGATTCCCCAACCATACAATTATTTTGTTGCTATTTCATAACCGTGATTTTGCTACTATTGTGAATCATAATGTAAATATCCCGTGTGTAGGATATCTGATATGAGACTCCTGTGAAAGAGTCTGTTGACCCTCAAGGGGATGGCGACCCACTGGTTGAGAAATGATGCTCTAAAGTATGACATTAGGCATGGATTATCACTTTATTATTATGACTCAGCTGAGATCATTGATTATAGAGTCTTAGTTCTCATTTTCATCTCTCTGTATGGCACAGGATTGAGAGTTGAGATATAAGCATCCTCACTTGAAGGGTTACTGAGCTGGCTCAAAACATGTTGGCTTCCGGTAGAGGCAACCCAGCAGTGCAATGAATGGAAACATCATCTGTCAATAAAATGCTGTTGGCCTACCAGCTTAGGCAGAAAATAGGAGGTGGGAGTTTTGTCAGAGGGGATTTCTAAGATAGAGTCATGTGGGAAAGATTCTGAAGTAGTCCCATGTATGAAGCTGAGAAGAGGTAGCTGATCATGTTGAAGACATAGAATAGTTTACATGGGTTAAATAAGTTATAAACTAGAGGGAATGAGCCAAAGCTTCAGGCTTAGGCATTTATTCATAATTAATTAAGTCTCAGAGGAGTTATTTTGGGTACTTGGGCTCAGGTGGTTAGTTTGCCCTCCTTGATTATCTTTGGATGTTACTCCCCGATTTCTAAGGATCTTTAATGATCTCTTTCTGGGGAGAAATCTTAGGAAACGGCCCCTCTTCCTTACTAAATCGTTGGTTATTAAATATATGGAATAAAGTTTTCTTGCACATAGCCTCTGAGTGATGCTTGCCAGGGTTTTATATAAAGAAAATCACAGGTCTGTTTCAAAGACTTCATTGTATTTTGACATTAGTATTATGTTTATCACCCCAAAACATGTATCATTTATAGCATTTACTTTTTTTATGGTGCTCTAAAACACTTTAAATAGCATGGGAATGACTTGACTGGATTTTCCTACGAGGGTTTTTTTTTTTTTTTTTTTTTATTAAACTTTTTTTGAGGATTAGCTCTTTAACAAATTCCTTTCATTCTTGTCTGGAAATACTTAGGTTTAGATTTTTTCTTTTTTAAATGACCCCTGCTTTAATTATCATAAATAGTGAACCAAAAATCCGTTGACTAATGTGTTCATGCCTGCTTATCTCTTTATGTCTTCTAGGTTTTGGTTTTCCAGGTTGCTAGTGGCTTAGACTGTGAACTGAGAGCTCTAACTGATTTCTTGTTGTGGCTTAAACTCTTTGGTATTATAAAGTATTCTCTCCTCCCCCTGGGCACATTTTGATGACATTTTCTGTGTTCGATGTTATAGTAATCCCGTACCCTTTCCTCTGTCACTATAAGATATTTCCCAATGATTTTCTTTTTGTGTATGCCTTATGGAACAATAATGGAACTGGGTTTTACTTTGTTCTCTCATAAGATGTAAAAAATAGTTAATTTAAATATAAATTTACTTATATTTAGTAAAAGTACATTGTGATTGGTCTTAATTCTGTCACGGACTCTTGTGTACCTGTTATCTCACTCAGAGCCTCACTGAGTTGACTGGAAACGTGTTGTCTCATACTTCCCCTTCTTGGCTACCTTTGGATGTCATCTCCTTTATCTCCAGCTCTTCAGACACAGTGTCCCCTTCTCCCCTTAAGTGACTGGTCCTTTTGGTCTGTTCATTGAAAACTATCATTCTTTAAAATTTTTAGGATTTGTGTCAATGTTAATGGTTTCATATCAACTATCCTTGTGATGTCTTTAAAAAATATGTACACTCATCTCATTTATTCTGAGCCTTTGTTCTTGAATAATATTATTTTTATTTCTTCTGTGTCATAATTTGGGCTTTTTTTAGTTAAAAAAATTAAGGTGGAAATTTATATATTGTGTCTTTTTTTCTACTTGCTTGTGTATTTTCTTTCTATATTATAAAAACATTCATATGTTATTTCATATACAATCTTCTCTGTACTCCTCTTAAAATGTTTATGCTAACATTTTATATAGTGCTTCTGTGTTTCTGTGCATTTTTTGCTTCAGTGGGGTCACCAGTTGTACCTTCCCTAGTGGGGTCACCAGTTGTACCTTCCCTTTTCTGGTGGCTGTTCCCTTTCCAGTTCTTTCTCAGTTCTGACAGCCAGCACGCAGTCCTTTCCAGTTGTCATTTCTGTGTTGAGTTCTTTTGCTTTCCTTCATGACCCTTTGCCATTCAGAGGGTGTTATTCTATGTCATTAAGTTATTCTATGTCATTGCAAAATATTCATTCACAGTGTTCATCTCCAGTGGCATATTACTTCTCTAGACAGTAAGCCTCATCAGGTAACACATTTAGAAAACAATTGTGATTTGTTTAGTTTTGAATTGCAGTTTTACAATTGTTTATTTAATTTGATGTCTGTGTGTATGTGGTGGGACTGCCTGAATGGAGGTTGGAAGACCCTTTGCTGGGATTAGTTCTCTTCTTCCATGATGTGGGTCTTAGGGATAGAACTCACAGTGTCCGGCTTGGTGATGGGCATCTCTACCCACAGAGCCATCTTGCTGCTCCATTCCCACTTGCTTCTTCTGACATCTTTGAGTGTGTGGCAGTTTCTGTTAAAAATTGGTCATGGCATTAAGAAATGAAGTTCTCTGTACCAGCTATTAATAACTGCTCACTGAGAAAGTACATGGATTTCAGACTTGGTCCATTTAATAATAAAAGGCTTATTTTCTAGTTGTTACAGAGACCTACATATTCCAGAAAAATGTCTTTCTCTTCATTGTTCTTCCCAGGTCTATGGAAGTCATAGATATTTGCTAGATTAATCTTCTTTTTCTGAAAATTTTTATGTTAACTGGGTATAGCTCTTTTCTCTACCAGACGTGTCCCTGTCCCTCACCACTAGAATCCATCTATCTATCTATCTATCTATCTATCTATCTATCTATCTATCTATCCATCCATCTGTCCTTCTATCTAACCTAATTTTGTTTTGGTTTGAGAAAGGGTCTCAATTTCTAGCCCAGACTGGCCTGTAACTTACTATGTAGTTCAGGTTAGCTCCAAACTCTGACCTCTCTACCTCTGCTTTCTTAGTGCAGGGACTATAGGTGTGCGACACCAATGCCTGGCTCACTCTATGGCTTCTGAAGTTAAGTGCTTAGTGTTATCCTAGATTCTTATTCTGAGATCCTCATATTAACCCCCAGCTATATTCAGTAGCCTCTGAACCCATTACAGTTTTAGGTTTGGTTGTGGTCAATCCTCAAGGAACATGTGTCCATGCTGTACTATTTGAAGTGGAAATTTCTGGTTTCTTTGGAGACTTGGCTGTTTCATGTAATATCTCTCTGGAAACTATCTTATGAGAGGATGTCTTGCTGAGAACAGATATGTGCTTTTCTGGAAGCTTCCTGGTGAAAGGTCATGTGATATTTTGCTGGAGCAGAAGCTTGAGAGGGCATTGGTTCACCTTGCAGCTCTGCTGGTCTTTGTTAGGCTTTGGTGAGGCTGGTCTTTGCTGGCGACTCTTTTGCATTGTTGCTTCTGGCTCTCTTTGCTGAATTGTTCTTGTCATAACTTCTTAGATGGAAATGCACCAAAGAACTTCTAGTTAGTATTTGAGCGTCTTGAAGCTTCCATGGACTCATGTTGATTGGTGGAGCCTCCACACTTACTCAGACTGTTTATCCTGGATGGAGCTACTCTGCTATTTGTGTTTGGAGTTTTGCTTGGGGACTGGATTGTTGACAGCAGAGAACAATTTCTAAACAGGTCCACAACTTCTCATTAACCTTTCTTTCCCCCTCCCTCTGGTGGATGGTGGGCTAGAAAGGGAGGTTGAATCATTAAAGAACCATAATTAAAGTAGGTTTTGAAACACCAAAGCCTACATATATGACCCTCTCATAAACTTTTCAGAAGTTATCTCAGTATGAGGCTCACCCTCATGATATTTCAGCACTTTGTAAACCATGTCTGGCAATAATGCCGATGTCACTTATTTTATTTCATCTTATCACAAATGTTCTTCTCATCTTGAGTCAACACCAGGATGAGTACCACGTGATAAGATATCTACAGAAAGAGAAGAGAGATTGCACCGCCTAACTGTTACTGCAGTTATTGTTATTCTTTTACTGTGTGTGTATTTATAAGTTAAACTTCGTCATAGGTGTGTTTTTATAGAAAAAGATATAGCTGTTATAGGTTTGGCATTATCTGTAGTTTTAGGCACCCATGACTTAGAACATGTCCTTCACAGAGAAGAGGGAATATGTTACAGATACTCTGTGGACTGCCATATCCAGGGATCCATCCCATAATTAGCCTCCAAACGATGACACCATTGCATACACTAGCAAGTGTTTGCTGAAAGGACCCTAATATAGCTATCTCTTGTGAGACTAGGCTGGGGCCTAGCAAACACATAAGTGGATGCTCACAGTCAGCTGTTGGATGGATCACAGGGCCCCCAATGGAGGAGCTAGAGAAAGTACCCAAGGAGCTAAAGAGATCTGCAACCCTGTATGTGCAACAACATTATGAACTAGCCAGTACCCCGGAGCTCTTGACTCTAGCTGCATATGTATCAAAAGATGGCCTAGTCGGCTGTCACTGGAAAGAGAGGCCCATTGGACACACAAACTTTATATGCCCCAGTACAGGGGAACACCAGGGCCAAAAAGTGGGAATGGGTGGGTAGGGGAGTGTGTGGGGGGGTAGGGTATGGGGGACTTTTGGGATAGCATTGGAAATGTAATTGAGGAAAATACGTAATAAAAATATTTAAAAAAGGAAAAAGTCTCAACCTAGAGCTTTTTTTCTTTTTGTCCTCTTTGTCTGAAGTGCTGAGGCTCACTCTCAAGAGTCTGTACATGCTAGGCAGCCCTGGGCCATTGAGCCTCATACCCAGTCCCCAACTCTGCCACGAGGCAGTAGAATGCTTGTGGGATAGTATCATCAGTAAACAGTACAATTGCAATCATGTCTTTAGAACAGAGTGTTTTTCTATCCAAATGTTCTTATTGTGACTCTTTTTAAGGTCATAAAAATGGATTTACATGACTGATTAGAAATGAATGCTGGTTCTGAGGCTGAACGACATTTGCTGTGGGAATTCCTGCCTCTCCTGCTCCTGAGATAATGCCAACAGCTCCAAGGTATTTCTACCCATAAAAGGAGCAAGAAGACTGTTGTGAAAGTGACAGCATTGTAGCAGCGACCTTCTGGTCTATGTCCATACTGCTTATGCATTTGTGAAAGAACACAGAAGATGAACTATATTCTTAGCCATGTAGTATTAGGGGAGGCGGTGCCTTCAGTTTCATGATTCGGCTGTAGCTTGTAGTTAGTTACACATTATGCCATTCCACACTTCTGGCACATTTAATAAATAAAGTAATTTATTTGTGATAAAAACAATAACATCCTGTATGCTTTGAAACACACCAAATGTGTCTATGTACAGTCTATCAGTTGTGACTTCTGGTGGGCAGTTGGCTAACACAGATAGGTTATCTGGTGACCCCTGAGGCCCTGTGTTGTTAAGAGAGATAGATAGCTTCCTGGATGCTTGATTTCAATGCAAAACTATACTAGAGACAGTTATGGTAATAAGCCCATCAGGATATTTTTAGGGGCTCTTAGTGTTAAGAGAAACCGGACTATGGAGAAGGACTATATACAAACTTATAAAGAGCTTTCATGAGCAATATCCTTTCTTAAAAACTAAAACATACTGCAGTCTCCTTTTAAGGAGGCTGAGTCCTAGTCTGGAAAAGCAGCATATGCAGGGATACTGTCCGTGCTTGAAGAATACGATGATGTAGTTCATTGTCTCACTGCAAGGTGCAGCTCCCTTGTCTCCACCTCTTTTTGTCTGTTTCTTTCTGTGTCTTGGCTCCACTCCTTTTTCTTGCTCCTGCATCCTCTTCCACCAACTCCCTCACCCACCAATGAGAAACAACAACAAAGTGGATAATATGGTTCAAAAGTAAGTATTGATATAAAACTAGAAGTTGAAAGAATTAACAGGTTCACGATGACATTGGTACATAGTTTTTATGAGGTTGGTGGCATCTCCCTTCCGAGCATATTTATTAAACTGTATT